>NW_020955234.1:320167-569169 GCF_003031625.1 Empidonax traillii
CCCCCCCCCCCCCCCATGTTGTAAGTACATTCAGCATCAGAGTTTCTCTCTCAGAAGAATTTAATGAGGGATTCCTACTGTGATTATTTACATGCCTACATTTCTTGTTTCCATCTTGCATAACTCCATTTATGTTCGTAGATATGGGTTGGAAGGGGTCTGACTGCAGGAAGTTCAGGTGGGCTCTGAGCGAGAACAGTCTGCGAGTGAAAGAAATACGTAGAGTTAAAATTCAACATTATGGATAAAATGATGAAATACAGAATCATCTGTTGTAGGGATTCAAGGGATACATAATTAAAATCTTGTTTCAGATTCTTCTCCTTTCTTTTACAAGGCAATTTTGAAAACACCTTTAATATGTCTTCAGTTGTTGCATCACAGGTGAAAACTTCTGCTCCTGTTCTGGGCAAAACCAGCCCTGACATTTGTAAAGTCTAGCACTGTGAAGCACAGGCTACAGCAAGCAATAAATAATAGTGGTGCTAATATTTTGTTTGCATGAAAGAAGGAAAACCTTACCCATTTTGGGTTATGCCCTCAATAAAGATAAATGATGATATTATTTGCTAAAGCAAATTTTTTAATCGTAGAGATCTTGGTACAATGAGGGTCACAAACAAAATCAGGTTAGTGATTTATTTACTGATGTTTCACAGAAACCACTTCATCAGCTGTTCCTGGGTCTATATGGCAGCAATTTTCCATGGAGACATCACAAAAGAAATTATGGACAGTAACTGGAAAGCAGGAGGTAGGCAAGAAGCTCTACGAGATTAGAAGCCCAGGCGAGGCTGGACAAAACCCTGTTGCTCAGGAGGGAGTGAGAGAGACAAAAGGAGAGAAGTTACTGTAGTGAGTAGTGATTAGTGATTAGTTCTGCGGAGTGGCGATGCAACAAATATTTATCATTTTGAAGTGACAGTGAGGTCTTTCACCTTAGGCTTTATCCTGAAGGTGAACTCTTAACAGCTGTAGCACAATGATGCCAGGTGCTCTTTGAATCTGTAGATATTGATTATCTTTCATGCAGCAAATTATCATTACAAGTCCGGAAAAATATGTCTGCTGGTTTTTCTTTTTTTTTTCAAGGCTTCCAGAGAGTTTCTGAGCTGTTCCAACTGGGGGAGGCCTTAAAGCCATCCAGAAGCAGAGCTTTAGATATGAGAGGAAACTTCAAGCTGTACTGGGAAGATACCTAGTATCATTAGGAGTCACAATTTTGTCTCTAGTCAGCTTCTACCTAAATCATTTATTATATTTTGCTCTTACCCACTAACAGTGCATTGACTTCACTTAGAAAACTTGTGCACGTGATGATTGTCAGTTCTTGTGAAAGGCAGGGAGTAAAATTCTGGGTTAGCATTAAAAAACCCTTTGTGGTTTTTTTATTTCTGCTCAGTGGAGAAGGTGCTCAGGCATTGCAGGGTGGAATGTGGGATCCACTGCCCCAAAACCTACCAAGGAATTTGGCTCTGGTTGAGGCTGGTTACTCAAGTGCCCACTGCAGCCAAAGAGAGAATTGCTGGTGGAGAACATTCCAATGCGTCCTAAAATCAGCTTATGGAAGGGGTGGAACAAAACATATCCCAAAGGAAAACCGAGTCCAATTTGAATGTGCTGTGTCCTGCATTATGATTTGCAAACACCAATAAGGAAGGTATCAGGTTCCACATGTAAACGTGGGAAAGGGTCTGAATTGTGTTTGACTGGCAGATGTGATTGGGCACCCACGCTGGTAAAACAGACATGAAGAATATCAGGAGCATTTGACTGGAAAGGGACTGCTTGAAAACCTCAGATTACCAAATCTGAAGGTCAGACCTTTAAGGTCATCTAGGTTGTTTTCTTAGATGAAAAGAATTCCCTAAATATTTTTGCCACAAGTCCAAGAATGTTAAATATAACCTCTAATGCAAAAAACCAGTATGCAATCTGTCACACATACCTTGGTGAAATAGCCATGAAGTTTAAAAGGCTTAAAATAAATGAGTGTAAAAACATACTGTGGGGTTTTTTCTTCAAAAAGATTTTTCAATTTTGTTCTCACAGAAGCTTTTTACTGTAAGAATGTAGTTTCTTATCTGCTCTTGATTATATATATAATATAATATATATTGTGGAAAACATGTACTGACCCCCTTCTCTACAAAGCCAGCCTGTCCCAAGCCTGTGCTGTGTCCAGGGGCTTCTTTCTTGGGGCAGGACTTTGTGTCACAGAGTCCCTCTGGCCCATCCATGTCCCTTTGGATAGCATCCCCAAGCTGAGGGTATATCAGTAGGTCTCCCCTAGTTTGCTGCCTTTGCAAACTTCCTGCGAGAGCTCTCCATCGTCTCCTCCTGGTCGCTGATAAGGATGTGAACCAGCACAGCTTGGACTGTGGTTGCACTCAGTTGTCAATGGCCTCTGGGTAGAGTATGACCCAATACCCACTTCCTTCTGAGCATGGTCATCCAGCCAGTGTTGTCCTTGTAGCTGAAATCCAATTTCTGGGATGCAGCATATGATTAGTGATGTCATGTAAAAGGTGAATAGGACAACAGTTAAAACATAATAAGAGGAAAGAATAGGGATTTTGTGTCCCTTTTTTTTTTTTTTTCCAGAAGGTTGTGTAGTTTCTCCTTTGTATTTAAATATTTTTGTGACTTTTTTTTTCTTTTCTAAACAGAGTAAAGAAATGTTGTTCCAGCGTATTATACAGAAGGATATAGTAGTCATCAGCTGCTAAAGAAAAACACTCGTAATACAGGCAACATGTGTAATATTTAAAATCGCTGTCACTGATAATCTTGCTTTCTGTCATTCAAAGCTTTTAAAGCTGCTCTCTGAGTAGGGATCAAATGCGTAAATGATATTCATGTTACAGACCATTTATAACTCTTGATTGTCACCGCGATTTGCAAAGAGAAAAGTATAGGCATTCACAGCAACCTAAATACTGTTTTCTTTTTCTCTTTGTTATAATCAAACGCTCACCTTTAGATTCAAAAAATCTAATAATGACTAATGGGCAATGATCTCCTGGATTAGCCGCAGCACATTCAATATCTCTTTGAGTAGCGATTACCATCTTTTTTGGGGGGGAATATCAATTTAAAGGTCAAGTGCTTTCATAAAAAAGGCGATTATCCAGTATTTCATATGTTGAACAAAAGCTTAGCGAGATTCATTGTGTGTCAGTTTCTTTTGTATATAGCATATATGCAGTGAAATGGATTGCTTAATTATCTAACTACCTGTCTGCAGGGAAGGTATGTGGCCATGAATAGAGGCTGTCAAATAGGTACTTTGCTTTGCTTGTGATATTTAATCAATTACTGCAATGATTGCGGGTTATAAGTTGGCTTTTTAAAAATAGGCAAAATTTAAATTACTTTTGTGCCAGCAGCCAGGGATTTGGTTATAAATGGGGGATTTTATTGGGAGTGGAATGTGGAATGAAGATGAAAAGGAGGAAGGAACAAAATGGGGCCAAACTCATGACTGCTCCCTTTCTCTTTCCTTTCAATTCTTATATTGTTCCTTTACAACCTGTGAAAGTATTCTGTTTCTCAGACATGATAAGAATGGCTAGGACTATATTTAGAACATATCCAAGCGAGTGAACTTGCAGCTGGTTTTATATGCTCTTTTTAATTACTGTGTTTTTTGGTTTTTTTTGTTTGTTTTTTTTTTTTTGGATGGATTTTTATCTGTTATTTTTGCAGTGCAATAGAATTGGAGGTATCTTCAATATATTCAATCAAAATTTCCAGAAAAAGCATCACATTCTTATCTTCTTCCAAATCTTTTTTCCCCCTCTTGTAAGGTAGTTTTTCTAGAGCTGAAGAAATTCTCGCTTGTAATTAGGGATTACCACCTTAGTTTGTACGTGTTTGTTCTGTTTGTGGATTTTGTTTTTGGATGGCATCCATTTTTTCTACTGATGTGCCTATATTTGCCAAATAATTTACCAGTGTTTGATCTGCTGCATTTCAAGAAACATTGCTGGGTCTTTGTGGGATTCTGTTGGTCACTTTACATGGCACTGTTACTTCTCCCTTTGGAGGAGAGCAACTTTTAAAATTGAATAGTAATAACTGATGCCCAGCAAATACACTGGGAGCAGCGAATTTTTAATAAAGTTTGATGTTCTTCAAATAGAATATTTATATTTGAGAGAAAGGTCTTTGTGTGAAGTCCAGCTACCGTTTGGACTTTTATGCAGAGATCAGCACTGAAAAGCATAAGGTATATCTGAGTGACCACATGCTGGGAAAATTTTTATCAAGTGCTTTTGATAAGTGCAGTGGTTATTGCTTTTTTTTTTTTTAATAAAAATATCTCTAAAAATACAATTTCTAAATAAAAACTCCTATTGCTGCTGTAGAAAGTCTCTAATAAATACTTCAAACATCCCAAATAGGCTGGGAGTTGTAAGGCCTTTTTCATTTCTACAGACTCACTGAGGATAAGCTGTTTTATCTGCAGAGAGGGAGAAGGAGGAGACTGGGAGTTTTATAACGTTGCAAATTAATAATAGTAAAAAAAAAAGTTTTCATTACTGTTATTGTATATTAGTCCCATTTCACATATGAAAGTTTTTCTTTAATTATATGAGGGGTGAGTACCAAGACAGTTAAGATAATTCACCTGATGTACACTGCCAAAAACCTGTGTTTGGTTTTGGGTTCCCGCAGGGTGTTAATACCTAGTGCCTAGGTGAACATCCACCTTTTAAACAATAGGCATTAGCTATTCTTGAGCTTTGCTGCTTTTCTTTTTAAGGGTTTTCCTCGTGGCTGCACACATGGTAAATCTTCAACTTCAAGTGTCCTTCTGTGGTGACCAACTAAAATATTAGCAAAATAAATGTTTTATGGGAAAATGTTGGCAGGAACCCCAGCAGAAACAGGTGGTATTGGGTTATTTCAATATAATGTAATGATGCAGCCAGGTTTCCATCTGGACAGCATGTGGTTGTGTCTACTTAGAGAGTATCAAAGAGTGTGAGTATGCACCAGGGATAATGCTGGTGCACAAAAGTGTAGCTGGATGGCTACTTTGCAAAATAATAGTCGGGGTTCTAGGTCCTCTGGGTTAAATACTTTTACTGTCAGAATCTGAATTTCTTCATAAAATATTAAGGATGAAGCAAACCTCTGACATGCAATACTGAGCCGTGTAATTATAAGGCAGTTCCTGGAAGCCAAGTATTGTTCACATTATAGCTAGGCGTTTATTATAAAAGAGTTCATTACCCTTGGAAGCTAAGACATATTTCAAAAGAGTGCCCTGGAACAGAGGCACTTTCAGCAAGCTTTACTATACAAGGCAAAAAGCCCCAAGCAATGAGATCAGAATATAGCTTGGAAATGGGAGAGGAATTAGTGGATACACGACTGCTGAGGACTGAATCTGTATGTCATGGACCAGATAAACCTCTGGAGGAAATGGCTCCATCTTCAGTGTAGGCAAACTGAGTTACACCAGATAAGGTATTTTTAGCCTAAAAGCCCCTTTTGGTGTCAGCTGCCCTCACAAGCCACAGGGCAAACTTTGCTAAGATGTGCCACAGACCATCTTCACATCCCTGTGGTGTCTGTACAGAGACAGGTGAAATGTGGCTACAGACACTGGCAAAGGCTTAACTGGGGACAGTCTGTTGCATTTAGGGGGAGATTTGGAAGGCACCTTTGTAAAATATCTTTTTGTGGGCAAGGGTGCGAGAAAGAAGTTTGTGGGTTAAGAGGAGGAGAAACAAACTCAAAGTCCCTTGGCACTGTCAGCAGGAACAGAGATGACACAGGGCTGTTTCCATCACTTGGAAGTTCGGAGCAATGCATCAGCTTTACACCATGGGGAACAGGGCAGGGGGCTGTTAATATGAATACACAGGGGCTGATTCTTCCCTGCCTTTGTACTTTGTGCACATTTAGTCCTTGTTTACAGTATCAATCATCTTGATAGCATTTGACACCCTGTGTCACTTGCTCAGCACAAGTGTAAATCATAGAAGTGGGCCTGAGGAGAATTAAGACCAGGTCTGAGGCTGCCATGAATCTCCTAGCCTTGTGGTCTTCTCTGGTGATCGAGTGATTTGCAACAGCTGAGAAACTGGCCCAGGCACTTTTTCTCTGCTGATGTATCACTCCTGTAGATGTATGTGTTAAAAATCTCCATTTCTCTTTTCTTTTTGCTCGTGGATGACCTGATTGCACTGGAAACAGCCCTTTCTGCCAAAGTGAAGAACCACCCAAAAGTTTATGGTGCTGGCCAGCAGCACTTGGCAGCTGGAGATCAACATGCTGCTGCCGTTGGAAGTGCCCAGAACCATGGAAAATGTAAGATGACACCCAGCAACTGATGAATGTGATGATTACAAGATCGGCCTTTCCTTTCCATTCAGTTGATATTCAGAAACCACCCCCCAAAACCAAACCAAAACCAAACAAAAAACCCACCAAAAATCAACAAACAAAACCAATAACAACAACAAAATATGCACCTGACACTGGATAATGATTCTTTGTGCCCAATAGATCCCTTCCCCCTTTCCTGAACAAATCCAACTCTAGATCTCATTCATAATGCCTAAAGTGAGAGGAAATGTAATTAGAATAGGTACAAGGACATCTTAGGCCTTGATCCAGACCACTTAGGAAAATGAGGATCTTTCCCTACAAACGATGTCCTATTTAAACTGATGTCATCTCACTTATACTGCTGCTGTAGCTTGTGTTTCAAGTTGCACATGTGCTCAAGTGCTTTGCTGGACCAGGGTACTGGGTTCTTCTTCTGGAGCTGCAATGACTTGAGGGAAATCATGGGATGGTCTAGTCTCAGTTTATTGTTTAGTCTAACTCTGTTTATGGTGCATCCTGTCAGGATTGTGCCTTGGTGTGCTCTATGTCATTTCCATTCACTTTGCCCTTGGAGGTCCATGGAGGAACAGCGCTGTTCAAATTAATTTTTACAAGTGTTGGATTCTTTCAAGTGGAGTCTCTTCAGCAAACTGAAAGGATTGATGGATTACGAGTCTCCTCCAAGTTCAGACCTGTGGCTACTCAGGCAATGAGTTTGTGTGGCTTCTTCCCTTCCTTGCTGAAAACAAAACCAGGCCCAGAGACAAGACTGACTTGTTCCTCCTCTCGTCACAAGACTGAAGTTGCTTCCACAGCAAAGAGTTTTTCCAGAGCTAATTAAGAAGGGGAAAAAAGCAACAAAGCAAGTTGTAAATGGTTCTTGGAGTCTCCACAGAAGCCTTAAATGAATGACTTGTGACAGCAAACAGGCTGGAGATAACAGAGCTTATGGATGTTGATGCTGTTGATGTTGACAGCTGTTGATGGCTGTTCATCTACATCCTGATTACGGTGCTGACCTAACAGGTCTGGTTCAAGGCTTCTTGGCTGCTTGCGCTGATTTGGCTTTTATTGTCCCAAGGATGAGAAGAACTAAGATGTCTCTGATCCAAATGTGACAATGTAGGAAAGAAAAAAAATGGGCAGGAGGATATGACCAGCTTTTAAACTCCTGTTCATGTCCTGTCTCCATCATGTTGCTGAAACAGCCCTTTGGCACTCACCTTTGCAGCGCCCTGTGCCTAAAACCAGCCTGTGACCACAGGTGGACTAAAAGTACAATCCTGCAAGCTGAGGGTTTAAGAGTCCTGAGAAAGTAAGAGGAAATTTAGTATGTTCACTCCTACTCAGAGAATTTTTTCATTCTGAGGGTCCTGCCTGGAGAGGGAATGTGGTTGCTTCAGATCTGGAAACAACCAAGGAAGTTTGGTGGTACCTCCTCTGAGGAGGCTGTTAGCTGACAGTCAGCAAGTGCCTGGTCTTGCAAGGAGGAGGAGGGAAAAGGGGGAAATCAGCAATTCCCTGGAGGAACAAGAGGCTTAGCTGTAAAAACAGTCCTAATTTTTGGCCTAGTTTTTTCCCCGACATCACACACCTGTATTAACAAGGATAGCAACTCCTTTGGTTGCTGAGTCAGGCTGAGCAGTCATTACCCTCCACTTGTGAGAAAAGAGCAGATGGTTTCAGAACAGTTCCAAGTGTGTGGGAAATTTAGTCATGAAACACATATCAGGAGAGGCAGATAAGGAACTCTGTTGGGTGACACAAGAGTGAATGATCTAGTAGCAGTGTTGTAGTTTTTGCCAGCATAGCATCTTCTCTGTGCCGTGGGATGGGAAGACTGAAGGTGGAGGAGACTGTGATTCCCATTCCTCTTGATGCTGGGTCTTAGACTGGAGTTAGCACCCCCTAGTTTCTTCGACCCGTTTAGTTGATGGGCACATTGCATGGCCTCAGCATGTCTGAGATTTCCACTTCATGTCTGCGTGTGGCTTTGGATCATAGAACGGTTTGGATTGGAAATCATCTAGTTCCAACCCCACTTCCATGGGAAGGGAAACTTCCACTAGACCAGGTTGCTCAGAGCACCATCCAAACTGCCCTTGAAGGGATTCTTCCAGGGATGGGACATCCACATCTCTGGGCCTCACAACTCTCACAGCAGAGAATTTTTTCCTAACATCTAATGTAACTCTTCCCTCTTTCAGTATAAAGCTATTCCACTTTGTCCTGTCAATTCATGCCCTTGTAAAAAGTCCCTCTCTAGCTCCTCTGTAGCCCCTTTAGATACTGCAAAGGCTGCTATTAGGTCTCCCCAGAACCTTCTCTTCTCCAGGCTGAATAGCCCCAATTCCCTCAGTCTGTCTTCATAGAAGAAGTGCTCCATGCCTTTGATTATCTTGGTGGGACTTGCCTCAGCAGTTCCACATCTTTTTTTATGTTGAGACCCCAGGTCTGGATGCAGCACTGCAGGTGGGGTCTCACCAGAGCAGAGCAGATTTGCCTCCCTTGACCACACTGCTTTGGGTGCAGCCCCAGATGCAGTTGGCCTTCTGGGCTGCAAGTGCACTTTGTGCCACCACCCCTAAATCTTCCTCCTCAGGGCTGAAATCAATCCATTCTCTGCCCAGCCTGTATTTGTGCTTGTGGTTGCCCTGGCCCAGGTGTGGACTTTGTACTTGGCCTTGTTGAACTCCATCAGGTTTTCATGGGCTGACCTTCAAGCCAGTCCAGGCCCCTCTGGATGCTGCCCCTTCCCTCCAGTGTGTGACTGCACCACACAGTTTGGTGTCATCAGTTTGCTGAGGGTGCAGTGGATCCCACTGTCTGTGTCATT
The DNA here is from genome assembly GCF_003031625.1 of Empidonax traillii. Classification (NCBI taxonomy): domain Eukaryota; kingdom Metazoa; phylum Chordata; class Aves; order Passeriformes; family Tyrannidae; genus Empidonax; species Empidonax traillii. Next base: position 329,349 of record NW_020955234.1, read on the forward strand.
GACAATACCAATATTCTGTCACTGTTCTCCACTTGGACATCAAGCCATTGGCCACAACTTTTTGAGTGCAACCATCCAGCCAGATCCTTGGTTAAAGATATACAAGAATGGACCTGTTGGCTCTCAGGGTGACAAACCTCTCTGCAGAAACATGTCAGATAGAGGAAAGTCTTTTCCCTCTGCAAAGGTAACAACTTCCCAGCTGCCTTTGAATTTGATGGATCTCCACTCCTGTTTTGACAAATACAAACCACCTGCTATTTGCTGAACTGAGGTTGTACTTGTGTCTGTCACCTTGGTTCATCAACCTGCATCTCAAAGAAGCTTTGGTTCATTTTGGGTCTATCTGGAGTGGAGAAAGTCTGGGCAGCTGGACCTGTTCCAAAGCAGTTCATCAATCCGTAATGTTTTCAAGAAAGTTTTATTTTGCCTCTGTGTCTACTAAAGAGTTTAAGGCTGTCCTGGCAGAGGATCAAACCCTGCGTTATTTGGTACTGCACTGACTTCATAAGGGTTTGTAGCATGGACTCAATTAAGTCTAAAAAATCAGGAAGGTGTGTCTTTCTGGTCTTTACATTAAATGCATACTGTTTCTCAAGTATTCTGGAGTTGAACATATGCCATGTTTGAAGCCAGTATATTTGAAGGCCCACAAAGAAATATACTGTGCTACATATCACATATCTCCTTGAAACAATCTAAGGTATATTTATATCTTCTTCTGCTGTGAGAGATGTTTGTAAGTGCTTCCAGTAAAAGAGCATATAAAGGTGAATCCTAAAAGCCAGGGCAAAGAGTTGTAGGATATTATTATTTATCATTGAGTAACATTGCAAAACTCTCTGTCTTCATTTCACTGGGACCCTGGCTGAGTGTTGAAAGACATAATAAAAACAATCAGTATATTCTCATTTTTCTGTGTGAAAAGATGAAGTCATGGCATATGGTCAGCTCACCAGTGCTGTTAATAATAAACCACAGATAATTAAGCGCTGATTTATTCCTCTACGTAAGTGAAACAAATTGCTTTAACGGCTTTTGCTGAGGACCATCTAGTCAGATGGATTATGTATAGGAAGTTCAAACTGAAAATTATTAGAGATCATATTTCAGTGTGGTGGAGGTTTATGGTAGAAACAATTAGAAACCTAACAGAATGTGTCCTGTATTCTCTTTGATGGAAAATCAGATATTAATCTGGGGAAAAGTCTAATTCTCAACACAGCTGCTCCCCTTGCTCTACTGCACCAGATTTAAGCTGGATAAAAATGGAAACATGTTTAAAAAATTGATCATAGCTTATAATAGCAATAATCACCTTGAAATTGGTTGTTACAACAGTTAATGAAGAGAGTATTAGAGCATAAAACACCCTCAGATTCCCTCAGGCTATTAACTAACAAGCCAGTTGTTAACTGCTGGTCAGATAGTATCTTTATTTGGTGTCTTTCAAAGACATGGAGTAGATCCTGGGAAGCTGTGAGATGAGGGGCTTCCTTGGAGCAGTGGCAGGTACAGAGTGGGACCTTGGACAGATAATCTCCATTATAAGATTCCCCTTATTTTATATCTGTAGTCCAGTTCCTCCAGAGCATCATTATCCATGCATGTGAAAACCATGCTGCTGGCTGTGAGCTCCCACCAGAGTTTACTCATAAGAGGGGTTTTGCCCCCAAAATGAAGCAGAACCTGTTTTGGGGTGCTGAGGGTCTCATGCAGAAAACCCCTGGGGCTCTTTGCAAGTACAGATTTGGCTTGTCCGGTAGGGACGGAGAGAAATCTTTCCTTCCCAAAATGCATCCTGGCATTTTACACTGCCATTGGCAGAAAGACTGTTTGGTTGCAAAAAAGATAGGAATGGTTCAGTTTATCACACTGAGCTTTGAGTAATCTACGATCCTTTTTCTTACATGGCTCATAGTTCCTTACAAAATCCTATCTCATGTGGAGATACTGTTTTAGTTTGGATGCTCGTTGCTTTCTGAGCTGTGAAGCAGTAAGGGGCTAATAAAATTATATCACTGGAATTGCCTCTGCTAACTTAAAGATTCAGTTTTGCCTACTGGGGTTTTCTGGCGTTCATAAATTTATGGTTTACTAGTCAAAGCTTCGGTGTCTTTGGAAAACTTAATGTCACAGAGCATTTATGACTAACTTGGTGTCTTGATCCCAGGAGTCTGAAGTAATAGGAGCAAATTTCACTATTGCACGTGCTATATTTAGGGGTGTTTTTTTTCAGCACTGTTGGGGCCCTTGTTCCTAGAGAAATAGCTCTTTACCAGAGCTAGCTGAAATTTGTGGCAGTGATTTTTTTCCCATGACTTGTGACGTGTCCTCGACATTAAAAATGCATATGGAAAAAAAGTGGGTGATTTTGATTCAATTTCTGAGTATTTGATGGAAAAGGTTAAAACTAGGCATTTTTTCTTGACTAAAACCTGGCTTATAGCACTAGAGAGGTTTGTTGTGCAGACCACCACAAGCTTTTTATGGGGCTTAAAAGCAGTTTATATCATGCTACAACTTCAAATATAATTATGCTAGCTCAGAAAATGCTTTGCAGACATAAAACTCCCTGTGTCAGCCTACCGTTTCAATGTCTTAGGTGCAAGAAGAACAGGCTGCTTCAGCAAGACATTTCAACCCCCTACTCTGACAGCCGACTCATTTCCAGGTTGCAAATACTCCGTGGTCTGTTGTGACCTTTTAAACTTCCTAATCAAATTGAAGAAAGGCAACTTGCTGAATATAATCTCTGTAGAGTGGAAGCTTTTTTTTAAAAAAAAAAAAAAAATTGTTTCTACAATGTTCTGGCATTAGTTATTGCAACTTAATTTTCCATGATGGTGTCAACCACTCTTCTCCTTCATGGCCTATAGTTTCTTGCAGGTGCAGTCAGTCCACTCATGAGGGGCAAGGGCAAGGTGATTGGGAGTCCCAGCTGAGGCCCATCAGGGCAATTAAGGCTCATTAGTGCCCTGAGGAACCTAACAGCAGGATGTGGGTTTTCCTTGATCTCACTCTCTTCTTGGGAGAATTTTGTTTGTATTAAAAGAGAGACCCGTGTCTCTGAAGGAAATGACTTTTATGAGTGCACTGAAGGTAACATTTTCTTGGCCCTGCTCCAGGCAATATTTAAATTTTGTTGTAATAATGTTGTCATTAAATAGTATCATTTGAGCAAAGTGAGAACGATATTTCTATTTGTAGGCGTTCTGCCATGATACCTTGTGTGTGTGGAGAAGTGAGATATGGACTGTAATCACCATGGGAGAAAGTGGGACTGCGACTCTCTACCTCCCCTCCAGATGTTCTCTCTGGGCTGCAAAAAAAGCAGTAAGTCTCAGTCTTCATTATATCTGACTATCATTTTATCAATGGAAATATCTGTGTCAAGTGAAATGGTGTGGGCTCTTTTGAATCTTGGGTTTTGTTGGCTCAGTGAGATAAAAATGAAACCCATTCAAATTCAGCATGAACTGGAGGGTTTTTTCTCTTCTTTTTTTTTTTTTCTTATTTTAATTCAGCTGCCAAATTGAAAAGAAATTATTCACACAGTGCTACCTGACAGTTTGTTGGAGAAATAGTCTTCTGAAAAATGTGGAGGCTTGTTTTGTAAAAGATCTGTGGTTTGCTCTGTGGAAGACAAAATGCTTCATTCAGAATTGAATGAAAAGTGTAGAAGGATTGCAGTAATTTAACAGGTTTTATCCCAAATCCAGTAACATTTTCTCTGTAGATACAGCTACTCAAACTACCTAATGAGCTCCCTGAGCTGATCAAAATGCCCAGACACAAATGCCGGTGGAAGCATAATGATGTTGTTAAAATGTAAACATCATTTTCTGTTTCTGTATTATAAACTACCTGGAACTTTTCACCTAAATAGATAATTCAGTTTTTACTGGGTTATCCTTGAAGTGCTGTGCTTTGCTGTGATAGGAAATCAAATGTGTTCTACTTATCAGAAGTAAGTTCTTATCAGAGGACAGAGAAAGGCTTTTTGGGTTTTGGTTTGGCTTTCTGTTTGTTTAAAACTGTAGTTGTTAATATTGAACACAACTATTGTAGTTAAAACTCTAAGAGTACTATGTCCAGCAGCCAAAGCGCAGAAGAAAAGCTTTCCTCGGATTGAAGGTAGTTGCCAAACTTTTATCAAAACCAAAGTGGAAGTTTGTCTAAGCCAGCTGATCTTTCTGATTATTGTATTTTAATCCAGAGAACAAAAACAAGAGCATGGAGCAGCTGCAGAAAAAAGGACATATGGGAAAAAACCCCAAACTTTCAGGGTTGAATTTACTTCCAGTTTTAATTTTGAGTAAGAGCTCCCTTCTCTAACAGGCTTATTTCAGGAGGGCTATAACCAAAAAATACTCTGGTGTGAATGAGCCTAGTTAATCTTGCATCCAACTAGCATGCAGTTAACTTGATTTTGGTATAGTGCTCCAAACCATAAGAGAGATTTTTCTGATGGTGTTGAAAACTCAAGAAATACCTTTGTTTCTCCTGACTTACTATAACTGTTAAGAAAATTATTTGCAATGCAGCAGCTGTTACATTTCCTCATCCTCACAGGTATAATGAACTGGCATTTTACTTCTTAGATCTGTTTCCTCTTCTAATGGTCTGCAAGGAGGTATTTTCTTGAAAAGTTACTGAAACCTGGAGGGAGGAAAAACCAAAACTGGGCGACTGTACTTCCTGATTTGTTTCAGCACTGTAAAGGTGTTGCCCTTAGTCACTTTATTAAGGAAGCAGCTTTCTGGGAAGAGCTGGTAGCATAAGAAATGACATCATGGACCAGAAAGGAAATTTAGGACTTGGAGTAGAGACACCAGGGGCTACAGCTGGAGGTATGAAGATATGAAAGCTGAAGTAAGTTTGTGCTTCTCTAAGCTACTCAGAGTAGAATTGAGAGAGAAGAGACAAAAAAGCAGCCTAATGTGAACGTTATTTCCAGAAACATAGTTTCCCACATGAATTTTAAAGCTTTCTTGATTCTGTGTGAAATGCATCGTAGTTGGATGGTATTCTGGGGCCAGGCTTTTCTTAATCTCTGAAGAGAGCTCAGTTAGGTAATGAAAATACAAATGAGACTTCCAAAAGACAGAGGGAATAGACTTATACATCAACTTCAGCATGAAGTAAGCTGACTTTAGCAAAACAGAGGTGACAGGCAGTTGTTAGTTCCTTCTCTGACCTCCACTGCAACGGTTTTGTATTCTGGCATAGACAAAAGGCTAATTCCCCCATCAACTCAGTTTTGGAAAAACAAGACATTGAATGAAATCCCAGTGTTGAGTCTCATTGCAGTTCTGTTGTGCAAGAACCCTGATGTTAGCAATGCTCTTTTCAAGCTGCTCTGTGAGTATTTTTCTTCCCCAAACACTTTCTTTTTCTTGGGTCTGTTTCCAGCTAAGCTTCATTGTATTTTCACAGGAGTTTTTGGCCAAGTATCACTCCTTATTACCCAGCCCTCACAGTAGCAGATTTTAGTTAAGTCCTGCTTCTTGTGTTGTCTGTGGTACATGTGGCCTATCTGTATATCCTTTTTAGAGACCTATCTATGTGTTTGTCTGTCATACAAGCAAGGTATGATAATTCAGTACACAGGAGAGTGGCTGGTTTTAGCTGAGGGTAGCAAAAGTAAGGAAGTTGTGTGTGTTTATGTGTATTAAGTACAGACCTGACTAAAACTAGCTGCTTTAGAAAAACTGCAGATTCATATTATATTAAACTCCTGCAATAACTGGTCTCCTGAAACAGTACATTTGTTCTTGTAATGGGGTTTAGAACTGCACTTTAATATAAAATTCTAGTCGTAAATAGTTTTTAAGAAGTTAATTATTAAGAAGTGCTACAGGTATAAACAGCTTGGCCTAAAGCATAGACTCTACACAGGTATCTAGGGACTAAGTAACCATTTATTTAGGTACACCCCACACTTGGATACCTTACCTTTGTATTTTGGAGTTACCTACCTGTCTGTGCCTTCCACCTTTCTTCACAAAACTGGCACATTTTTACAGTACCATAAGAGAAAAAGTGGTCTAAGTGGAGAACAGAAATGGAAAACACGTATTTTTCTTAAAAATTACTTATTTATTGCTTCTGTTAGTTGTATTATTAAGCAAAACTGAACTCTGTGGTTAACTAATTTGAACTTTCTCCCCCAGTTTTTGTATCTCTCTGCTAATGCAACATAAAATTTCCTGTGGTTAAAAACACGCTTTAATCTTAGGCGTGTTCTACGCGTTGCCATGGTTAAACAGCTGTGAGGAGATTGACTCTTTGGGACCATTAAGTGAGGAAACATGCTCTGTTTGCTGAGGTGTGCTGTTCCCCTCTGTGTTGTCACTGCTTCATGGATTTGGGCTGCATGGGGGACTCCTAAACCACAAGGACTTACCTCAGGTGATGTACCTGTACCCTGCCTGGCCCAGGACTGGACGTCAAGACCAAGAAATGCTGGTGCAGCTCTTGCACTTGGTGTTTGGCTGACAAGTGGGGAAGTTTTGCTCCTTCCTCAGACAGTAATTTTCTTCAGTCTCCATGTTTTAGAGCCTTAACTAATGATCCCTAAGATGGACTTCTCCCCAAACTCATTAACTAATTAAACAATTCAAAATTAAGAGTTATTGAGGCTGCGAAATATTGCTGAGAGGGCCTTTAGTGCAAACATTAGCATTTCCACAGAATCCATAACCATTAGGAAACAGACGCACGACGCCCCAGACAGTCCCATCTTTGCCGTTTCAATATGCTCTGCTGTCACACGTTAGCACATTTTATACAGCCCCTCTCCCAAGTGTAGGGGGTCTCTGTGCCCTCTGGACGTTTCGTGTTGCTGCTGTGCCTGTTCTTTTCTCCACGTCAGATTCTGCAGTGAGGGGTGTAGGAAAAGCAGCAGTTGCATCCGTGGTGTCTGGCTGCTCTGCTGCGGTTTTACTGCGACTTGTTCACAAGTGTGTGAGTGCTTGAGGTGTTGAGAGGGATATTTTGTTGTTCCTCTTGCCAGCAGGAATTATTCCTTTGCCTGAATAGGAATGGTGTGTGCTTCTCTTAGAGTATGCGTTGCAAAACAGCTGAAAAGGGAAGGTGAGAAAACATGAATAGAATATTGCTATTTTCAGGAGGGCAGAAGAACTTTGAGGGGAGGAAAAAGCATATCTATGGGGAGGTTGTCCAATGGAGCATGTTGCATATAGTTTTCCTAGACTCTGCTAAATATCTGATAACAGTGAGAACATGGTTGAAGTTACCAATGATACATAGTATTTTGACAGTGATGTAGGGGAGGGACTGATTCAAATACTCCTATGGACTAAATACAAAGCAAAGTTAACATACAAATACTGTGGGTTTTGCCTTCCCTGGAGCTGAGGAAAGCTTTCCAGTAATTTTTTCAGTTGGTGCCAGACACCACTTAAGAATAATCTTGAGTGATTTAGATGAGTTTGGAGCAGGTAAGACCAAAGTTTGAATGATTGGTGTGGACAGGTAAACATTGAAAGAATGAGCTGAGTTGCAAAACATTGAACTGGGGGATCTGTCACCATTTGCTTTGCTGAAACTGATTGTCTTTGGAAAACTATCTCCATACAGCATTCTTGTGGAACACAACTTTCAAGGAGAAGTGGTCATTTAAAGCACAAAAATGAGAAGTTGCAGCTTGGGCTGTGAACATTTTCTTGCCATTTTCTGTTTTAACAAAACTTGAGATTTTTTTTTTTTTTTTTAATTTCTCTTAAAGCTGCAGAACTGAAATCATAAGCTTCAAACAAAAGGTCAGTTTTATTTATGTGCACTTTACAAGCACACTGTTATAGGATGTAATAGCTCTTTGGATGTTAACTTTTTTATTTATCCTTAGCTTTGATGTAGCCATATGCAAAATGTTGGAAATGCAGTTGGGGAAACAGAAAGGGTGAGTGAAAAATAGCTGTAAGCCTCAGCTAGGCTCTTAGCTTTATAAAATACTGTTTTAATGTACAAGAGTAACTGTTGTAGGTTTTCTTCCTGTTGAAGGGTTTCCAAGCAAATTGTACACAAAATTAGTGTACCCCAATGTGCTACCATTCCTTTAACTTCATGATCTACTTTTTAAAAAAACAATTGAATATTATTGTCAAAGAGCAATACTAAATATTATGCTCAGGGCAGCTCTGTATTGTTAGGATCACGAGGCTCCTGTACTGTCAGAGCCAGCTCCAGAGCTGGGGGCAGTTTTTGTAGTAATATAAATCTTATTGATTACACTGACTGGAGAAAGCCGTGTTGATCTGTTTGGGTCAAGGATGTAGCCTGTTGCTTTTATGTCCTTAAAGCTTATCTTTCTTTTACTCCTTGGTGTATTCTTATGGCAATGTTTTCATAATCACACAGATCCTTGGGGCAAGCTCCCATCTGAGAAGAGTTTTTAACTGGTCTTGAACTCCGTATTCCATTGTAGCCTTTTTCGTGGAGCAGTAAAGTCTGTACTTTCTAATAAACAACTGAGTCGCTCAAAGGGGACAAAACCACTCCTGAATACATAATTCTATCGTACTGTTCTTTGAACTCTGTCTCAACTTCTTGACCCTTTACTCATATCAATGATTGTGTGAGTTCAGTGAAACCTATTTTTTGCCTTGCAGTCTGTACCCCCATCTGGGAATGTGCTGGAGAGAGTTTGTCTTCCAGACTGACAGATCATTTCATTGTGGGGTCCATGGGGTGCCCCTTACCCCCCAGCCACAAACTGTCAAATAGAGTTCATTTTCCATCAGCACAGAGCTCAGCAAAATAGGGGGCCATCAAAATTAGTGGTGGAAGAGGCTTACTGAAAACCATTTTTTCTGCTCCTTGCAGATGGAGGACTGTACCATCCTGTAATTTTTCCCCATCCTTTGTCTAGGAAGTTTCAGAAAGACTCAATCAATAGGGCTCAGCCATTTCCCTTGAGAGACTATTCCATAGCCTAATATACCCACTTTTACTAAATGTTTCCAGATAGACATCTCTTCCCCTGCCTCGTACTCAGTTTCATCCTATCACTTCTAGTTAGTCATACTTCCATGAGCCAGCTGATACGAAATCTTTCCTATTCACAAGAAAAACCCTTTCTTCTTTGGAACTAAGAATCCAAGGCTTGACTCAAGATGATGCTTCTCTATTTCCAGCGTAGCAAGATTTGAGAAGTGTTAATAGCTGGAGGTGCTTCACACAAACACCCAAATAATCCCTCTACTGATTATTACAAGTACTGGATCGTACTGTGGGATCTCTAGTGAATGCTCCATGTATCTGAGATCATGGGGGATTGGGGAAAGCTTGATAGTCTGTGCTTTTGTGTGGTTTTTTGTTTGTTTGTTTTTTAGTTGTTTGTTTTTGATTTTGGCTTTTCCTTTTTTCCCTCAAGGAGTGTTAAAAATTTTTATACATACAAACAACTTTCAATACAATACTGATATCTACCTCATTCAAAGTGAGCTTTTATTCTTCATTCGTGAGACTGATAGTTGTATCTGGAAAGGAATGGAAATGCTCAATTTACCTTTCAGAGTGTGATTCAGAAGGGTTTAGGTCTGTTTAGTAGTGCTGAGTGTGGCCTTTTGTGTGGTGTGTTCCAATGGCAGGCTCTCAAATCGAAGATTTAAACAGTCTCTGTGTACTTACCACCTTCCAGCATTTAGGGGTAACAAACATCTACGTGGAGAGCTTCTTTGGGAAAGTAATAATGGGTTGGACAACAGGGTAGGATTTAGTTATGGATAGCTGTTAGGCAGGAAGATGGTATTGTCTTACTGAATTTCTTGGGCGAGATCCCTATGCCAAAAGCAGATGTCTAAGGCAGATTAACACTGCAAACAGGACATGCCATCCTGGCCAGCATCACCTCCTCCTTCCTGTGACAGCCTTTGATGCCAGCTGGCTTTGCATGGACGTCTCCAGCCCTGGCACTCCTAAGGGCCTGCTGCTGGCTCCTGAGCTGGGACTGGGATGTACAGCTAACACCACCATTTCCTCACATGCTTCAAGCATTAGGCTTCAATTTGACCTTGCTGTAGGTTAGTCCTTGGGATTAGGAAGTTTACCAGACTCCAGGTGGTGGAAATGAAGGATCTGGGTGTCTCTGAGTTGCTGTAGCAGCTGGGCGGTGGCTTTGTGAGGATTGGTGTGAGAATAAATCAATAAATGGAGTAGACTGAGTGATCGGGTTTTAGGTGTAACTCCCTGCAAATAGGTCTTATGATTTGACTAAACAGTGCTACGGAACTACTTTCACTTTTCTGCTGTGAATGAGCTCTGCCCTTTGTAGAGTGTTGTTTGAACCTACGAACTCTGATTTACTCAAACTGTACTGAAACAGCACTCAGGTGTTTTTTTTTCTCCTCTAGTTTGTACCACTTCCTCCTTTCTGTGTTTCTCCCTTACAATGTAAGAGTCAGTAGGAATGGTCTCCCGGAGGAAGGATATGTCCTAGAAGATATGCTTTCTATATTTAATCATCCCTGGAACTTTTATTTTGCTAAAAGGCTAAAGTGACAGCCTTTAGAGAATAATTATATGAAACACCATGTGTGAGCAAAGTGTGAAATGTCTCCAGTACCAACGAAAGCTATAGATATTTTTATTAAATATTAATGCCGTGCATTTATGAAGGGTTTGCCAAGCAGATGTTAAGCTGGTCTTCGTGGTAATTTAATCGAGCAGGGAACATTTCCTGCCATTTTTATCAATGTCAGGCTTTACATGACATTTTAAACTAAAAATATAAAATGGAGAGAAAGAGAGAGAGAGAAATAATTAATAATCAGTTTCCATTCATGACTATCTGTTAATATTTGCCTTCAGAGGATTTAATGTTTCTCCTGAATGTTTTTCTTGGAGGCTGATACAAATCTGAGCTAACCTAGACTCTGTGCAAATTCTTCCACAGGGCCTCTAACTGGAGTCAGGCCCACTCCTGCTAATGCAGTTCTTACTTTTCAATTTGTAAAAAGATGATGATGATAATAAAAGCAAATCTTAAGTTATCCTGAAGACTCTGACTGTAGAGCTCTCAAAATATCTGTGGATAGAGTCCTTCTTTCCTCCTTGGAGCATCACTTGGTGATTAAATGCCAGCAGGATCTTTCTGTGCGAAAATTATAGATTGATTAAACTTACTGACATTATGCCTCAGCAAAGTGCAATGTCTTAACAGGATTTAGCATCATAAGGCATTTGATTATATACAAGTCATCGAGCAAAAATAAATAAGAAAAATAATAAAACAAAAAGGCAATTGAAATGTCTGTAGGTCAGGTGCAACATAATGAGCCTATTCATGAAATATCACTGAGGGCCCCCCTCCTCACAAGTGTGACATTATTTACATGGAAAAAGTGTAGTCACACTCCTACCTTGTATATGCTGTTTTAAATTTATGAAACTGGTTTTTTGCCCCAGACTTAAAGTGGGCTCGTCTCAGTTCCATTCCCTGGAGACAACATCTGCCCCCCTGTCCCTTGGGCAGGTGATCACTGTGGCTGGGGTGGCCAATTCTGCCTCCAACTGAAGAAGGGGGAAAAAAAAATAGGTCATAATAAATCAAAGTATGCTAAGGCTGAGATGAAATGAAATATCACCAGCTTGGTTTGTGGGTCTGACCTGCCTCCTTACAATGGCACAGGCTTACCATCGGCTCTGGCAGTGTCTGTAGGCACTGCTGACACAGGTTAGGCCTGTATTAAAGCCCCAGAACTGTGATCTTTACCCACTCCTCTCAGTACAGACAGAATCATGGGATCAACTAGGCTGGAAAAGCCCTCTGAGATCATCACGTCCAACCTTTGACCCAACACCACCTTGTCTACTAGACCATGGCACTGAGTGCCACATCCAGTCTCCGATCAAACACCTACAGGGACGGTGCCATCACCTCCCTGGGCAGCCCATTCCAATGCCCACTCTTCCCAATATCTAATCTAAACCTCCCCTGGTGTAGCTTAAGACTGTGCCTTCTTGTCCTGCTGCTGATTGCCTGGGAGAACGGACTGAACCCCACCTGGCCACAACATCTTTTCAGGGGGTTGTAGAGAGTGATGAGGTTTCCCCTGAGCCTCGTCTTCTCCAGGCTGAACACGCCCAGCTCCCTCAGCCTCTCCTCGCAGGACTTGTGCTTTTCAGTCCCTTCACCAGCCTTGTTACCCTTCATTGAACATGCTCCAGCACCTCCATATCCTTCCTAAACTGAGGGGCCCAGAACTGGACACTCGAGGTGTGGCCACACTATCCCTGATCCAGGCCAGGATGCCACTGGCCTTCTTGGCCACCTGGGCACACTGCTGGCTCATGTATGGCTCACTCTTTTGGTTCATTGGATGCATCTGAGAGGGTCCTGCTTGAGGTGAAGAAGGTGCATACACAGGCTGTCTACTCTAACAGGATATTGAAGATTTGACCTAGCAGAGGATCATCATTCTCATTCCTGATTTCCAGTTAAATCACTACAAGCCCAACCTGTAGAAAAGAGCAAGGAAAACTCCTTGGTGAGGGAACAGACAGTAGAGGTGGGGAAAACTTGCCTGCTTTTACCTCCTAAAAACAAGGAATTGATTATAGTAAGTTCAAGGGTAACACACTAAACAGACCCCCCTTCCTTTGGCTTCTACAATTGTTGCCACTGATTTGTGTGGACCTGTGCGTGGTTGCCTGCAAGGAGGGAAAACAGAGAGAGTTTTTTACAGGCTACTTCTGTGCCACTCTTCTGTACTACTGATGTGAGACTGCAGCAAACCTTGACTGCCAGTATCTTGTTTAATGAGGTCTATGCCAATTCGAGATGTTTGGTACAGACCTCAGAATGTACAGAAGAGTTTGTTTGTTATGTGTGTAGCACAAAATTATGGAGCTTCCCATATTTTACATAGGTTAAACTCAAAATGTCATATTAATTTGGTGCATGTGCCCAGAGATAAAGTACTGGTTCCTTCTCAGTGCTCTGGGCGAGGGAAAATTTATTTTATGTGCTCTGAAAGTTGTTATGATTTCAGTGAGTTGCCCTACTAGACTGGTTTGAGATCAATATGTCTGGTTGACAGGCTGAGGATGAGGCAGCTATTTATCAGTGTTAAAAGAAGGCCTAAGACCTGATCAAACCCCTACTTTGTTATTATTTCGAAAGAAAAAGAAGGCTTAATCCTTACCTGAGGTTGCTTGTTGGTCACTTATCTAATTTTTCACCCATTTTATAAGTCAGCAGAGTGCTGAGCGGTATGACTGGTAAACATGAAAATAATAATCAAAGGCTGCTTAAACACCCAGTGTTCTGCTAAGTAGCAATTAAAATTATTTCCCAAACTCTGTGACGAACTTTGTTTCTCCATCACTTGTTTGATACCATTTGACCATATTCACTGCAATCTCTGCAGAAACTGCTCTCCAAGAGGCTGTGGCACAATGGGAATATTTTGTATTCCATAGGAGTTTGTATGCCATAAAGAAACAGAAAGCTAAGGAAGGGGCAGACAGAGCTGCTGTGTGTTGCAAATATCTAGTGACCTTTTGAGAGGCCAAAGATTCATCTCCTAGTTTGAATCTCCGGTTTTAGAAGTAATCAGCAGAAGTTTTCCCAGAAGGCTTTCTGCCCGAGATCTGGCTGTAAGTCATGTGGCTAACGCTGAATCAGCATCCTTGATTCAGTGATGCTGTCGCTTAAATGGGCTTAGAAATGCCCCAAATTATAAGAAAGTGGTTCATCACTGTCTCTTGTAACTTCCTCATTTTACGAGCACCTAAAATTTGAGGTTCTGCTGGTACTGAAAGATGAACTTTTATCAACACAGTTGTGTCAGTAGCAGAGGGAGAACTCTACACTTCACACTTCCCACAGTTTGCCACTTTTATTTTTTAATTTTTCTTAGCCAGGTGAAAATTATTCCGAGTATGCAACACTTTCTGGGTTTTGACACGAAGACTGGAGGATTTGGGATCCTCGTGTGGGACATAAAAACTGGGGGAAAGGAGGTCAAACATCAAAGGTTTCCCCCTCTTTCCTTTTTTCTGAGCTATAACAAACTCCTGGAGTTTCTTTCAGGAAATACAAGCCATCTGCATAGGGAGGAGTTCTCACTGTTTTAAAAGGAGTTCAGGCCCTGTGTCCAGCCATGAGTGTCCTGTCAGGTATGGCTTCCCAGAAGGATGAAAGCTAGTATCAATTGTTTTTTGGGTTGGTGTTTTTTTCTGATAGGGAAACATATGGTGCATTTCACTGTTCAGAGTTTATACTCCCCATATGACGGGCACACAGCTCCCATTAACTTTAATGAGACTTGCATGCACAAGGGGAGCATATAGGCCACATCTTGAAGCTCTGGGTTTTTACTATTTTGTGTTACAAGCTGTGATAAATTAATATGTATCTGTACTGCCTACTTCAGTCTGCCAGCTCCAATGGATTTTGCCATAGTTATTTTGACTCCTAACTATGCTGGATGTCTTGCTTAGGGGGCTGTCTGGTGGGGACAGAAGGCCAAGCTGCTTAGCCAGAGGCTCATGTCTGACTTAGGAAATGAAGTAGGGTGTTGAAAGGAACTTGGAGGACACTGCATGCAACCCAAAAGTCTGTGTGCGCTATAGACACCAGAGGGGACAGGTCAGCATCTGGTATTTCTTGCTCAGGTTCAAGACCCTACTGCTTTGTTTCTGAGCAAAGTGTATTGGTAAGATATTTCTTTCCAGCAAGCTCCAGAAGAGTTAAACCCTAAACTGAGGTGTCTGATGAGAATATTGCTCACTGGAGCACGTCCATCCTACTGGGGTTTTGACAGCTTCTTGATTATGATAGGTGGGCTGTAGGTCCAGCATCTCAAAATAAGGATCTTAAACAATAACTGTCTGTCCCAGGGAGGTCAAGCTGACAGTGCCTGAACATGGCTTGGGTTCAGAGGCCTGACCAGGCGTGGGGAATCCAAAGCCCAGGACTGGCAGTGCAGGCTGGTGTCTGATTGCAACAGATAGCTGAGCCAGGCCTGTAAAACAAGCCTTTGCAAATACAAACAACCACCTGCCTTAGGGTGCAGAGTGCTTGTAAACCAATAGTAAGTATGAAATACATGCCCCATGTTTTGTACTAATTTCATAAAGGATATATTTGTTTCAGGCTCTGAGTGCGTTAGTGCAGTAATGCCTCATTCACATGAGCTCTGCACACCAGCAGCTCAGTCCTAAGGCAGGATACAAAAGCCTAAAGAGAATTTGCATTTCTGCAGCTGTCTATGCTGTAACCAGTGGCGAGGCTTTTATCTGTAAGGTCTGAATTTACTTTGAGTATTGCAGGGGTAAAATACTAATTTCAGCAGTTGAAGGCAAATGATTATACCACTGTAATTGGCGCTGGTGAGGCCACATCACAAGTCCTGTGTTCAGCTTTTGGCCCCTTACTTCAAAAACTACATTGAGATGTTGGAGAGTGTTCAGAGAAGGGCATTGAAGCTGATGAAGGGTCTAGAAAACAAGTCCTATGAGTTACAGATGAGGGAGCTGGGGTTGTTTACTCTGGAGGAAGCTCAAGGAGGACCTCATTGCTCTCTTCAGCTCCCTGAAAGGAGGTTATAATGAGGTGAGGTCAGTCTCTTCTGCCATATGTCAGGTGAAAGGATGAGAGGAAATGGCTTAAAGTTGTGCCAGAGAATGTTCAGAAGAGATATTAGAACTCTGGAAGTGTTCAAGAGGCACCTTGATGGGGCACTTTGGGATATGGTTTAGGGGTGATTATGGTGGTATTGGGTTGATGGTTGGGCTAGAAGATCTTGAAAGTTTCCTCCAACCGTGAGGACTTTGTGATTCTGTGAAACACAGGAAAACATGGGGCCATTGATAGAATTGAAAAAAGACATATTTAGAAGGTGCATCAAGCAAAGTCTAGAATATATCCTATTTTGGTGAGAAAATAATCAACCTTTACATCAGCCATGCAACTAGTTCAGTGCAAACTACTTATCTCTTGTTATCTTGTCTACTGATGGTTGTAGGTACATCTGGAACAGATACACCCTCTAGTATATATTCCCTTTCAAGCTGCTGAAAAAAGTTTGTTGTAGGTTTATGAATTCCATTTTGCTGAAAGGTGATGGTGGGTTTTTGTTTGTTTGTTTGTTTGTTTGTTTTGTAACTTCCTGAGCAGAAATGTGGCTTACAATCTCTTATTTTGTTTAATTACTGATGTTTAGGCAAAAAAAAAAAAAAGATGGAAAATGAGAAGTTTAGATACAGGGACGCATGGTTTACTTAGAAGGAGGGGGTGTCCTGCTCTGGGCTGGTTGTGATCTTTCACAGTGGAAAAACTGAGACTGGGATAAAACTGGGATGAAACTGGGAGGAGTGAAAAAGAATTAGAAAAAGCTGAAGAGGAAGATGTTATAGCCTGAGGAATGATTATTTCAACATATTTGTTACAATGGCCATGAATGTGCTCCCTCAGTTGTTGAGGGATTTTGCAAGCAAGTGCTGGTAGCACAGTCTAATTTAGGAATGGTGTATATGTGACATTTGCACAGATGGGATCAGATCCACTTTACACCTGCAGAGGTCAAGGAATTCTAGGGATTAAAACCATTTGCATATTTGTGTTTTCCAGAGTCCATTATGAAAAAAAAAAAAAAATTCCTGGACACTTCAGTAGCAAGGAAAGAAAGAAATGGCACATTTTCCTGTCCTGACATGACTTTGTGCTGTAACCTTCATTCTTCAGTTTAAATAGTCCAAGATCATCAGAAACTTGAATCTGAATGAACCACTTAACTGTGCTATGATGAGAGAATGTGGCTAACCTTATTGTTACGGAAAGAGATGTCTGTCTTTAGTGCCAAATATCCTCATTTGAATGTTGCTCTCTCCTGGTGTTGAATTTTCTGAAGGTCTCTGTTCCATCCTCTGGAAAAGGATCAGACCTTTCAAAACCTGGGTGCCTCAGCCTCTCTCCTGCACAACCACATTTTTTTGGCAATTCTTCAACTTGAAAGCTGTTGCTCTGGAAAAGATGGATCCTGTTAAGACTGACCAAGGAAAAGAGGATGGTTGAAGCACTGACCTGCCTTCTGATGAGGCTCATCCTTATTGCAGTGGGAGGTCCATACCTGCAGAACACAGTTGCTTTCGGTGTTTAGACTTGTCCCTGTGGTGCTGTCACCTGGAAATGCATCTTCTAAAATGGCAGGTGAAGTTATAATGTCATCATCCCATTTTGGTGATTTAAAGCTTCAGGAAAAACCTCAAGTATGGAAAGTCTCCTTCCTGATAAGAAAACTGGCAACCCTACCAATCCAGATTTTCTTCCTCCCCCCCCCGCCTCAAATACTGCCCAGGGAGGTTTCTACCTGATGAAATATCATGCTTTGCTTAAAAATGCCACTTCTGTTAAGATGAATGATCTAACATTACATCAGTTTGCCTGAAAACCAATATGTTCTAGGGAGAGTGTCCTCTGAAACCAGGAATGACAAAACCTTGACAGCAGAGTGACCTTTGTGGTTTGATGCCACATAAATGCAGAGACTTTCAGTCTTTAAGTCCCGCATTTTCTTTGTAGCCCCATGTCTGACTAAATCAAATATTAAAAAAAGCAAACTAACCATGGCCTGTTCATTTTCTCAAATAAATACATCCAGATAAAACTGACGTCAGGGCATTTGCCTTCTGTCAGGAAGGGATACAGCAATGGAGACATGAGTGGTTCAGGATGGCATATCCCCTTTCTTGTCTGTCAAGTTAGTTTGGTCAACTTTAGTAGTCTCCACCGCTTACAGTACTGTAACAATACTGTGCTGGCACCTGATGCCTTCTAGAGCAATATTCTCCTTTTTTTGAAGAAGAAAAGGAATCTCACTTAGGTAGTCAAAGTATAGGTAAGCCCTAAGATTAATTTCTCTTCCTCATTCTCAGCTACTCTGAAAAGATTGCATTGAGGCAGATTCTCAAGTTCTGTAAGTGCATCTCTCTCCAGTTACACCACCTATGGCTCTCAAGTCCCTCTGCTTTCCAGTTACTGTGAAATATGTTTGCTTGTTGAAAAATTTCTTTGTGTTGTGGTTTTGAGTACTCTGTAATAGGCAAAACAACAACTTTTTTTTTTTTTTTTCCTAGAACTGCTCAGCTGCATCCTTTTGATATTATTTATTAAAGGCAGATCCATTAACAGTTAACACTGGGTTTAATTCCACTCCCCCTCACAGCAAACGCTGATTCCAGCTCTTCTGATTTTGATGAGGACTGGCTTTGCTGGAAGCCTGTGGCTGGCATGACTACAAAGCTGATTTTGGGAACCTTAGAGGTTTATTTAGATTCCTTAAATGCTTTGGCTTGATGGTATCATGGGTATTTTGAAACTTTTGAAGCCTTTTCAATTCCTAACAGCACCAGGCAGGCAGACATAGAAACACACAGGGACTAGGCAGCCAGTGCCATCTTTGCTTTGTTCTTCAGGCTTGTAAGTGTCCCCAAGGGGGAAACAAGCACAAAAAGGAATAATAATAACAACTGGTAGACGGGGACCGTGTTCTTTGCCTCGCTGGGGGAGGATGGAGCAAGAAAGACGATGCTTTGTACGCCTGCCTTAGTGCAGTTTGCATTGGTGGAAGGGGTAGTGCAGCTGTGAAATTTGGAGCCTGTGCATAAATGCTGATTCCTGTGCTTTGGTGGTCAGCTGTGAGCATGAAAGCTGGCTCCCAGTTCTCCCTCAGGAAGCTCAGTGCTTTTCCTCTGTCACTTTGCTACGTGCTGGATTGGTGCCTCAAAAAAATCTGTCTCTTGCTTTATCATTGATTTGTTTGTTTGTTTTGGTGCAGGTTTTTTTCAGTGTTTCTTGCTGAGGGGAGGGAGATGTATGTGAAGGAATTCTGCGAGCTTGTGGACCCAGCAGTCTTTGGCAAAATGTTTTTGTTGTGTTACACCTGCGTGTTTGGTACTGGAAAATCACGTGTGACTGCTGCTTCAGCTGAGGAGATGTAACAGCTTTGCATAACAAGGATTTTTTCTTTTATATCTAATGGTATAGAAGTTCCATGGAACTACTGAGCAGAAATAGCCACAAATATTTGAGTCTATTTTAAGAATTTGTATTTACCTCATCAAAATCTTCCATTGATTTCTTGTTAATGTAGTGGGTCATATTAAATGCCTAAGCCCCTGCAGGAGTAGTCAGGAAGAAGCAATGATGCTGTCTTGGGCTACATAAGCTGAGGTAGGTTGGGTTTTGCCTCCTCTGTCCTCACGTGCTCTCGTTCCTGCCCTTGGCCGTTCCCCACACACCAAATTCGATGTGCTGTCCTTGGGCTAAACCACAGAGGCCACTCATCCAAATGAGTGTGAGAAAGGGGACTAAAGGAATGCAGCTAGTCTCCAGAACCAGAGCATTCACCCCTCCAGCTGTATAGCTGAAGGATTTTGAGCTCTGTGTGTTCCTACATGATCCTGTAGCAGCCTTTGCTTACCACTGTGTAGTTGATGGAAGCTGATGCATGAAACTCCTCCTATGACACCGTGGTTCTCCCTTCTCTCTTTCCCTCTCCCATCTCTCTATCCCTCTACCACCTCTGGACTTCATAGCATTTCAGCAAAACTGTAGAAAACTCTGCTGATGTTGATGTTCAAAGAGTGACTTAACTATCTTGCAGCCTTGAGGTCTGTTTGCCTTTCCTGGTGCATCAAAGCATGTATGAAAAAAACCCCTGTGTCCAAGAAATGTAGCAGGATAAAACTTTTTCTTCACCTGGAAGGTTGATGGGCAGTGTTTTATGCTGTCATGAGACTTGTTTCTTTCCTTGTGAGAGTGTTTTGCAGTGTGCAAGGAGATTGAAATCTCTACAGAAGTTAAATTTGAATGAATTGAAATAAAGTAGTCTAATCATTAAGAGAGTAGCCTTCCTCTAATCTTTAACTCTTCTGCAGAATTTTGTAAGAAGAAAGAATATAATTAACTAGTTTTGTACAAAGGACCTTCTCTTCAGTTAAATCCCATAGGACTTTCCCACATGGGAGCTAACACACCAAAAAACCGCAAAAGCACATCTCTATATGTCATGCTGGGAAATGCTGTGACATAAGGACTCCTACACAGGTGAGGCTGCCCCTGCTGTGCTGAAAGGAGCTTGTCTTGTTGTTTTCTTTCAGGTGTTGTTGGTGTTGGAAAAGCTTTTGAGAGGTGTCTTGGTAGCAGAACAGGAAACCGTCAATAAGCAACAACAAATTTTCTCTGAACTGGCATATGTAATAAAGGCAAAGAGCTTGTTTTAAGGCATGCTGAAAGGCTGTTAAAAGCAGAATTGATTTTCTCCTGTGAGTGATTAGAAACAGCATACATTATTGTCACAGCTCACAGTAGTTAGGCCTGTCTTCTGTAGTTAAACCTGAACTGTACGGGGACAGGGCAGGCCTGGGAAGACAAGCTGTGACTGTTGCATTAAAAACCAAAATACAGCCCACCTTTGCCCTTCCCCCCTAACTCCTGGTCTCTTCACATTTCAGCAAGGACCCTGTGTCAGTGAGCTCTAGTGACCACTGGATGTAGCTGTCGCTTCACAGAAATGCGGCCAAGTAGACACCTTTCTGCCTCTTTTGAGATGACATGACAGAGATTGCTTTTTACATGTAGTTTCTGACACTGATCTTTTCTTCTTTCCCATTTCTTTCTTTCTGTGCATACTTTTCATATTCTGCTCTTCTATTCCCTGTGGTTGCTAGAATAGGAGTATGTTTTATTGCTATTCCTTTTCTTCATGGATGTTCTCCTGTTTATCATCAATGGAGAGGACATGAGACTACCTCGAATACTCTAAGAATGCAACAGGTGCCTGCTCAAAACTGCACTCAACTCTTGAGTAAAAATGGTGATGGTCCAAACTCTTCATCTATAAAATCTCACTGTTCTAGAAGAACAAGTTCATCAAATGCAGGCAGTGAGATCTAGATCTAGAAATTAAAATATATTTGGCCCTTTCTGTGTGACACAAATGCCAAGCCAGGTTAGATATTACAGCCTTTATTTAGCTGTTTATAATTGAAAGCTCCTTCTGTTCTCTAAGGTTGAAAATGAGTACAATGTTTCAAAGGTAATTTGGGAGAGGACATTAAGTTACAGATGAACTTTTTACAAGGGCAAGGGAAAGGGCCTTAAACTGAAGGAGGGCAGGTTTAGATTAGGCGTTAGGTTAGAAATTCTTTATTGTGAGGGTAGTGAAGTACTGGCACAGCTTACCCAGAGAAGTTCTGGGTGCCCTATGATTGGACATGTTCAGGACTGGGTTGGATGTGGCTTGGAGCAACCCAGTCTGTTGGAAGGTGTCCCTTCCCACGGCACAGGAATTGAAACTAGATGGTCTTTAAGGTCCCTTCTAACCCAAATCATTCTATGATTTTGGATGGAAAATAGGTTTAGGACCACCAGAAACAGACTGAATTGTAAAGGAGAAAACCACTATAACACCAAGTA
Organism: Empidonax traillii; assembly: GCF_003031625.1. NCBI lineage: Eukaryota > Metazoa > Chordata > Aves > Passeriformes > Tyrannidae > Empidonax > Empidonax traillii. Next base: position 350,800 of record NW_020955234.1, read on the forward strand.
GACCATATTTAAATGAAAGGTGAAAACTAATGATATCTAAAGGGCCCAGTATGAAATTTCTCACCTGTATTTAGAAATACGAAACACGTGCATTTCTGAGCCAGCTTAAGTTACTAGATGCCAATCCCTTGGCATTGTTGATCATAAAACCACGAGTCAGGTTTCCAAAGTAGTAGACTGGGAGTGTTCAGACCTGTATTCTTACCTGTACTAGTAGTTTGCAAATACTTCAAAGTTTTCCACTTCTTTGGTAGGAAGCAAAAGTGATTAAACATCCCCCCTCGTCCCTAAACCACTGAAAAAGCCAACCACCACCCAACCCATCTTATTCAGCAAACAGGCAGAAACACTGACTCAGTGTTACAGTGGTTACATATGGTGTGTTTAGCTTGCATATGGTCACATCACCTTGGAGCCTGTGCTGACTTGTGGGTTTGGCCAACATGGCTAGAATTTTTCTTTCGACACTTTGCTAGGTACTGTCAGGTAGGTTTGAGCTCTCCAGCTTTTATAATTTGTTCTTCTGCCCTTTGTTATAGTTATGGTTGAATTTGCAGGTAGGGATGAATACTCTTGTCTTGTGAATGAAACCTTCCAAAGGCAGCACTGTTTTTCTGACTGTCTGACTTCAGGCTTTCTGAGGCCCTGAAATCTGAGCTTGGGGAACAGTGTCACAGTCCAGTGTGAATCTCAAACTGCTTGCCTCCTGCCTGCTGCAGGATCAAGGCTCATTTGGACTTCCAGGTTAAGATCTGTGGGATAAATTTCTTGCTTCCATGCTTCTAAATTTTTCTACCTGTAAAGAATTTACAAGGCTGCCCATGTAGACACTGAAGCTTTACTTCTTAATTTTACCTAGCTTACAGGTATTAGTACAGCAAGGTGTATCATTGAACCTTAGCAAATGGGACTAGAAAGGACAATAAGTTATTTAGCCTGGTCTCTTTCCCCAAGGCAGGATCAGCTAGATCTAACCCTCCTTGACAGATATGCAGCAAACCCGTTCTTAGAAACCTCCCATAACAGAAATTTGACACCCTTCCTCAGGCAATCTTTGCCAAGGCAGAACTGTTCTTACTGCTAGAAAACCTTTCCTAAGGACAAGCCCGGATCTCTCTTGCTGAAACTTAACCCATTGATTTCTTGCCTTATCCTTACAGGAGAGAGAAAAGAATTTATTTTCCTCTTTGCAAAATGCTTTGGCATATTGCAGGACAGCCGTTGTCTCTCCCCATGGTCTCCTGTGGCCTATGCATTCCAAGTCTTCTGAAGTCTCCACCATCCCCCTGGTCTGCTCCCCCCAGCCAAAAATTGTGTTTTCTGGATCTCTGGTTGCTCTTGATGCCCTCCTGTGGTCTCTCTCAGGCTGGTATATTGTGGAATAGCTTTTATTTTTTTTTTTTTTCTCTTGTGCTGGAATGCCCATAGTTGTCTCTCAGCCAAGGCACACTCGACTTTCAGCAACTAAACCATAATTTTGGTTTAGAAGGCTTTAGGGAGACAATGCATAAATAGTGTCTTGCTACCACTATGTACTCACTGAAAGAGGAAAATGTTGGAGAGTTGCCTGGCTGGGTTTTAGACAAACAGGATTGCTTGGGTGTTTGCTTCCAGGGCAGACAATAGGAGAAGAAGGGAGTTATACGAGTAGTGTATTGTGCCCACATGTGAACTTAGGCCCTGCGGTGCTAAACATGCAAGAGGCATCTCCAAACAGTGCAGTGTTTGAGCCAGAGCCCGAGTATAAAATTCCTGGCATCCTGGCAGCCAAGCTCCTCATTCAGATTGCTTGCATTAGCAAGAGCAAACACCAAAAACTTCCAAGAAACAAGACTAAAAGAACTCCAACACAGTGGCTCTCTAAGCTGCTTCTTTCTCATGCAGCTTTATTTTCATATGACTGTTAGTGTGAATATGAGAAGGAACTTGCTTTCCCCCCACTGCTTTCCCTCCCCTTCACCATGGTGCATTTTAAATCATGCTGTCCTCTGTAGCTCTGCGGCAAATCTGCACATTTCTGGTTTTGCTCTTTCAGAGGATAATTTCTCCTGTTTAATGAGATCTGAGAATGAAGTCAGGCATGAGTTGGAGAAAGGTCACAGCATGTGCTCAAAGGTATATTAACTACTGTTGGAGCTGGCATCCGTCGACTTCCATGAGGACAAAATTAAGCAGCAAACAGTAAATACTTCCACTAGCACTTTATTACAAGCAGGACCATTTACAATGAATAAGAATTTGAGAACCTTCAAGGATGAAATGGGGATGCTCACAAATAAAAAGAAAAATCTTACTACTTAGGCTTAGAATGTGATTCCAGTCAAGGTTAATGGGGAAACAGTTAATGAGGGGTACAGAATCCAAAGGCTGCATTGATGCCATATTGTGTCTTACACAGGTAATTAATGCTACTGACTACTGCTAAATGGCTCTACCTGAGCACATTTTCTCTAGCAGGAACTTTAAATCCCCCACACTGTATACAGGAGAACTCTCCTGATGCTTTACGACTCCCACTAATGCTGAACAGGCTAAATCAGAACCAATTTCTTCCTCTTGTTTCCAGGATGGTGATTTGCATCCATCACCACCACGATACATTCATCATTCAGGGCCCAGTGGTGCAATGGCAAGTTTGGCATCAGCTTCACAAGGGGCAGAATCAGTCCTTGAATGCATGTAGTGAGCGAAGGATCACATTTTTCCATTTAAGCAGTATTTCCACAGCAGGAAATGCTGTGGAAAAAAACCAGCCCCCTCTTGGTGAGGCTTTTCTCTATTGTCATCTTCCCCTTGCAATTTTTCAAATTTATTTTTTGGGGAAAGTCGCTTTTCTACAAGGTCCAGGCAAATATTGCTGCTCAGTGGCCAGCACTGTGAAAAATGAAAAGCAGATGAAGGTTGAGGTGGCCCATTAGCCATCCTTGAGCCCAGGCAGAGAATAGGGATGCAAAAACCCCACACATCCAGCTATAACCAGCTCCCTCCATTCACATCTGTTCCTGGAAGTTGAACTGTGCTTAGTGCCTGGCGTGGGAAAAGGAAGAGCAAGATGAGATCATTTTGAAGCAAAGAGAGGGACTGCGTAGGGCTTACACTTACCGTCTGGTTCTGTTGTTTCAAAATATTTTGTTTTCTCTCTCTTGCACAGAGGCTTTAAAGTAGGGCATTTGTAAACACTGTTCTTTCCACCCAGTGCTCATCGTATTGACAGGAATCGCTTCAGCTGAACAGTTTCATCAATGTGCTCAAGCCTGTTTGTAGGTGGCATCCGGAGGGCAGATTCCACTCTCATCCAAGACCTAGGCCTATTCCATTACTGTCTTTAAAACATCTCCCAGGTGCACTTAGGCATTGCTTTTCTTCCCAATCCCCTCTTCTGTTGTTCTGAATATAACAGTTTGAAAAGCCCAGGCCAAATCCTCAATTTCTTTTGAGTGAGGAGTAACAGCTTTACAGGATTAACCTCCGGGTTCCACCTGCCCTCACAGGAGGGACAGTTGCTCCAGTGCCATGTAACCACATACCACTGGTGGCTAAAGAATTGCACCTATTTATTGTTGTGTAGGAGAGTATTTCATCAGCCTTTAATTCTACCAATTCCTAAAAAGAACGGGGTCAAAGAGGGTTGTGCTTCTGAGTCTAAACAGCCTTACCAAGTAGAGGTAAATGTCTCATAAACAGGTCACAATTTATATCCTTTTTGAACTCCTTGTGATTTGGGATTTATGGCCTTCCTGGAAATCTTGGGCTCTGGATTAGACTAACAGAAAAAAATGTGCAAGGTTGGTGCAGGATTCCAGCACACGTACCTTCCCCTGCTTTTAAGTGGTATTTCATTTATTTTGAATTATGATCATTGTGGTGGGCTGACGTTGGCTGGGTGCCAGGTGCCCATGAAGCCCTCCTCCCTCAGTGGGATGGGGAGGGAGAAAATAACGTAGAAAGCAAACCCTGTGCGTCAAAATAAAGGCAGTTTAGAAAAATGAAACTAGAGGCCATGTGTGGAAGCAAGGGAAAACAAAAGATTTATTGTCTACTTCCCATCAGCAGGTGACATCCAGCCACTTCCCAGGAAAGGGTGGTTTCTCCAAAAGACAAATACCCTAATAATGAATGCCCCCTTGCCTTCTTTATCTGAGTGACATGGAATATCCCTTTGGTCACTTTTGGGTCAGCTGTCCTGGCTCTGTCTCCTCCCAAGGTCTTGTCCACCCCCAGCCTACTGGTGAGGGATGTTGGAGAGACAGTAGCCAAAACTCTGCTGTTTAATCACCACCCTTCTAATTACCAATACAAAACCCTGCACTATCAGGGCTGCTATGGGGAAAATTAACTCCATCCTGGCCAGACCCAGAACAAATCATGTACTTCAAAGAGTATTAATCTGGGTACCTACAAAACCACACTAAGCCAGTAGCTTTCTATGTGCCATCCTAGTAAGTTTGACCCCAAACAAGCTCCCCACTAGATTCTTCTGTTTATGGGATCTTCCTTGACATAGTTTCTGCTCTCTGCAAAACAGCAGCACAATTGCAGTCTGCTGCACAAGCTGTAGATTTGTTGTCTGGTGTACGAGGGGAAAACCCCCACTTTCTTTGAGTGGCCTGTTCTTGTCCAGCTCTTCAACACTCGTGAAGATTGGAGTTCAGTTTATAAATTCCTCCTGTTGCATTCAGAAGGGGCTCTTAGAGCGACTGAATGAATCCAAATTATGCTGACAATGAACTTTTTCTCTTCCCTCCCTTCTCTCATTTCTGAATGCTGAACTTTGAAAATCCTAGATTGAGTTTTTATTACTTCAGCTGCATCATTGTTTTCAGGGAGCATACTTGCATTTTGTAAGAAACCGAGTGACTTTTTGACTTGGAGAAATGAGTGGGAATTAGAAGTTCACTTAATTCCTTTTCTAATGTGGTTTATTTTTGTTTGTTTGTTTTGTAAACATATTCTTTACTCATCTACTAGTTGTGCAATACTGGTGGGAGAAGAGGCAGATAAGATGACAATAAGCTTAATAAATTTAGATATATTGGGAACTTCACATGAATTGAAATTTGGTTACACTGATCCTCTTGCCCAGCTTTTGACCCTCTAAGTTTACAAATGGAAGAGACCTGGCTATTTTCTGCTGTAGCGTAACCCTACTAGCCTTCCTAGTGCTTTTCCTTACAGATTTTAAAGCTTTTTTTTTTTTTTTTTTTTTTTTTTTTTTTAAGATGCAACCTGTTTTCAATAGTATTTAGAAGCTGTTTCAACTCTATGAACTGAAGTCCTCAGAGAATTTAATCGATCAATGGGGCATAGGATTTGGCCCCCTCTATTCTAAATGCTGGTAATAACAATCCTGTTCTGCCTAAGCTAGCATGAGGTTAAGGTTAATGCAAAGCTACATTAATAAATAAAAAGCATCACCACCCCCACCTTCTCCTCCCTGCCCCCCAACTTGTTTGGCAAGTGTAGGAGAGTGGCTCATTTGTGAGCAGGAATGCTTATGAACCTGTTTGTAGGCTGGCTAACGTGAAAATCTTACTAATCCTAGTGATTTTAACTTGCTTACATTCCTTTGAAGGTCTCCCTCCTTGATGGGGATTGAGGTTGTATTGCCATGATGCATTTTTATACTGCATTCCCCAGGAGTTAGCACTCGCCATGGAGACCTGCACTTTGTCTTTTAAGCAGATAAAAAGAGAGGTCAGTCAGATGTAATTCCCCAACTCCTCGTATAAACAGTTTAACCGCTGCAGCAACATACTTGTTTGGAATTACTCCCTCAGATTCAATTCCCTTTTCCTGCTCCACTTGTAAAAATGGTTAGTGTCCTCTATAAACTGCTGCTCAGCCAGGTCCAAGGCTTGCTGTGGAGTTGTAGAATAAATGTTAATCTAATACAGGTTACTGGGTCAAATGCAATCACAGGCTTGTGGGAAAAGCTTAATACTGTTCTGCTTCTTCTAACACAGTAAACCTGGATATTATATGATAGGTTAAATACCACTGAACCATGGCAAGAATTTTCTTGAAAGTAGGATTTAGTACAAAGGAAACTACACTGGAAGAGTGACCTAGGATTGACTTTGCTCTCTGAGAGCATTCTAAGAAGCTGAGGTATGCTGTGAAAATTATCTCCCTGAAAACACTAGGTACAAAAAAACCCCTAGGTCAGGGGATGGCCAGCTACAGCAAGGATGATTCAGCTAATAAAAGGCTGCGTGTGTTTTTACACTGCTGCCTTCTCTCCATAGGAAAGAGCATTTTGCTTTCTTTTCCCCCGTGCAGCGACTGTGAAGCCAGCGTGATGTGGCTAGCTCCAACTTCTGATATCTGAGATTGTGTAAATACACACTTAAAAATATATATCTTCAACACTCAAATGTGAGTGCTGACAGTTGCTTATTTCCCACAGGCTGCCTTGTGTTATCCCTTGCTGTCATGTACCTCTCTGTCCTGCAGCGATGTCAGTTTGGCACAATATTTCACAGTCTAGTGCAGGTCTTGTTTGTGCTCGGTACTTCTGAGGTCAGAGACTGGGTGAAGTTGTTAAGTGGAGGTTTTAGGACCCAATCCTGCATAGAGACCTGGCTCAGTGTGTTCTAATCTGTACCAGCCCAGGCCAGTCTCTTTCCACCGTGCGTGTTGTAAGCTCCTCCTTTTTTGTGTAGTCATTTATAGTCCTGGTATTTGATTACAGGACAAGGGAGAATGGGCACAAAGATGAGGGGTGTTAGGGCCTTAATTTTATGTTTGTTTCTTTAACCAACTGAAGTGATAAATGCTGTTAGTGAGAGCATTCTGGATGATACAGAGGAAGAGAGGACGCTTCAGTGTGCCAGGGCTGAGGGAGCAGTTGAGCGCAGATATCACTTTGATCAGTCTGAGCTGGTAACAGAGATGAGTCAGCCACACTGGGGTGAAACATGGCATACCAACATACAACTTCACTAGTCAGTAAAAAAAACCAACCAAACCCCACTGCATCATAACACTAAAGTGCCAAAATCCAGCCCCGGCAATGATAGTTATATTCACCAGAGCAGTGTTAAACCTTATTTCACATGTGGGCTGTGATAGGCAGGGTCAAAACAGCCTGTGGCAGAGGCAGAAACATAGCCAAGTTTTTTGAGGTTGGTTGGTTGGCTTTGTTTGGTTTTAGTTTGCTGCAATGTTCTATACTGTAAATAAGCTTCCTGCATGAGACTTTGTATTGAGTGCCATGTACAGCAAGCTGTGCATAGGTTGACATATCTCTCTTTTCCACATTTTAATTCAGAACTGTGACTTAAGTCACTTCAGGATTTTCACACAAGGTGCATTCAAGGTGTGCAAATAGTCTTTAAAAATTGGTGGGTCTATGGAGCCAAGAACTTATCTCCTCTTTGATAAAAAAAAAAAAACAAAAAACACCAGGTCAGCCATAGTCCTGCATAGAGTTCCTCACTGGGGTATTTTGGCCCTGTATGTCAGCCAGTCAGATGTTTCCAGGTATCCCTCCCCACCCCAATTTTCCAAAGCCAACACAGCTGGAATTGCTGAAATGCCAGGAGTCAACTTTTACTGCCACCATCTGAGCAAGAACTGAAAGATGCTCCCCGTGTATTAAAAAACAGACAGGACTGTGCTCCCAGAGACCAGGAAAAGAAGAGGCACTGCTCATGTGGCTGTCCTGCAGGGAAATGGGGGGGAAAGGTCTTGAGGAGGCTGAGATTCAGGAAACCTTTGGAGCACTTCAAGCAGAGGGTTTGATCTTTTATCAAATGGTGTCAAAGCTTTTACACGAGTGTGCCTTTAATGTATTATTTTTTTTATTTTTAACAATGAGTAGAAGAACCGCATATTGTAGCTTATCTGGGCAAGTGTAAGAGTCTGCTGAAATGTGTGCTGAACAAGAGAAAATGCTTTGTCTGTGGCATTTTCAGTGTGTTAGCCGTGAGACCCTGTTAAACCTCCAATCCCCAAGCTCTCTTCTTAATTTCATCTTCCATGTCCTCTTTTGCTGACGTGTTACATCAATCTGCTTCTGAATAGCAAGGCCCTCTGCTTTCCCTCTCCTCCAGGATTAGTCATGGGGTAAGAAAAAACCCTTTTTGCTTTTTCTCCCTATTACATTCGTCATTGAAGTATATACTTTTTCCTCTTGTGTGTTCTTCATCTGACCATATTTCTGTCTTCTGCCTATTCCTCATGTCCCTTACACAGGTGTCAACACCTTTCTCATTTCTCTGAGTCTCACTTGTCCTGACAAATCTGATGCATCTAACAGATGTCCCTCCTCTGTGCTCCCAGGGACTACCCAGGACACACCTGGCTCTGTGCAGCTGAAAAGCTGAGAGGAGGAGGATGTCTGAGATCACTGGTCAGTCACTCCTTCCTTCCCAGCCTCCCCTCTAGAGCCAACTTTATTAGCTGATTTTGTTCATTGGCCAGTCAATGAAGAAATATCAGCTGATTTGCAGCATTCAGAGGGGAAGTCCTGATCCTGCTGAAGGTTGAACCCCTGCTGAATTTAACCTCTACTCTCTCACTTCCCTTGTACTGTGTGGTGAAGTTGTGCACTTTCAGAAAATCAGTTTATGGCCTGTTCTTCTTTGGAATAAAAGAGGAAGAAATGTCTCAATAGTTACTAGATACTCACTCTGCAAGAATTTTGTTTTGCGCTTTTTAAAAATGTTGTTTCCTTTCCCAGTGCTTCCTCTACCCAAGTGCTCAGTAACCCAGACTCTAAAGTACTGTAGTTAAAACTGGAAATGATGGCACAGCAAGAGCTTCGTGTCTCGATGAAGGCTCAGTGTCTCACCAGTAGCAAAGTGTGTCCATGGCTGTGTCCCTTGTTGGGTCCTGAAGCTGATGTGTGAAAGGCAGAAAGAAGGCTTGCAGGGTGTTTCTCTTCCCTTTAAGAGATAATTAAAAAAAAAAAAAAAAAAGAAAGAAAAAAACCTGTGACATTTTAGAAGGCCATTTGCTAAGCTCTGCATGTTCTGTGTATTTTAGTGTGTGAACAAATTAGATTATGAAAGGTAATGTATTAGTGATTTGACAGTAATGTGGAATCTTGGAAGCATTAATCGCTAATGCGTGTTTCATAATTTCAGCTAAATGATCTCAGCTGAAATGCAAGAGAGGCAATTGAAAAATTCCTTGAGATTGCAGTGAAACCTGGTACTGTAATGCAGATTACTTTGATTTACTGCAAAATACTGCAAGGCAGTAGGAAATGTTCACAGCAGCTGTGTTTAATAGTTACAGTAGAGATGTGTGATGAAATGGTAAATTCATATATGTATTTATCCTGTAAAATATAAACCTCATTCTTCATCTTCATCCAACATACTAAAAAAAAAAATAATAGAACTACCAAACTGCAGGTTACAACATAGTATTTTCATTTATTACTTGTATTAGCAAAATGTGTAGATACCCTAACTGAGACCTAGGCTGTTACTCACTTTCATATTTTCATGCAGACATTAGCTTGCTGAAATCCAGGGTGGCAGCTGAATTCTGCAAAGTTTTATTCTTTATCAGTGCTGTAACAAGCTGCCTGCAATGGCAGGTTGTGCAAATCTTCATCTTTTCTTCCTTGTGGGACTCAATCAGCAAGGAGATTTGACAATGACATTTAAATGGGCGTAGTTAGGTTTTAGAGCTAATGTGCCAGCAAAATGAATTCACACCTCTCCTGCAGCTCCCAGCGGACTCTACACCTCTCCTGGGGGTCAATCCTGGCTGTAAAGGTAATTATGGATGTTCTTAAACTACGTTTCTTTTTGCAATCGAGGGAACAAACCCCTTTGCTCTATTTGAAGTGAAAGCTAAGATTTTTTAGGTCTCACATCTTAGCTACTGTGCAGGAAGATACCTGCTTACTGAGTCGTCACCAGGCTGTGGTGTTCACCTTCATCTTCAGCTGATGAATCCTGCATTGTGCATGGATTAAATATCTCTTAAAGCCAGTTCTATTGGTAACTGACTCTGCTGTTAGGTATGAATTGATGCTTCCACGGTGCAGATTTTCTTCAAGTAATCCTCTTTCTGCTGAGTAATACTGGTGACCTCAAGGGGACTTTATTCCTCCCTCCTCTGCCTAATGTCTAATGCATGAAGTAAGGTTTATTTGGGAGAGTAAAGGTGAGAGGACTGGGCTCTGTTCCAATGGCAGCAATATTGGCTGTGAAGTATTAAGATGATACCTGACTCCTCTTTCATCAGAAACCACAGAGTCCTGCTGTTTAATGCATATTAAGTAGTGGAGAATCATAAAAAAGAAATTTCCCCACTGAAATTACATTATTCAGTGCGAGGAAAACCAAGGTTAGTCCTCATAAAGCCAGAATTCTTTTCAAATCAAGAAAATATTGCACATCACGTGAAAACTACCATGCTTGCCATGTGCCACTTCTACCTCATTGGGAACTCTCTGGATGGCCTCTATTTCCCAAGTCAATTGCAAAAGCCCAATAAGTAAATGGACAGATTCTGTTTGTAAAGAAATTTCAGCAGAAGCAATATGGACTCTAATTCCACTACAATGCTAGAAAACTGATGAGTTTCTTTGTGTAAAACCTTTAAAAGGACTCAGTGGGCTCTTTATGTCTGCCGAAGAAGAGCTTTTCAAGCCTCTCTATGAAATTGTGATTGTCCCAGAGACTTCCATAAATGTCTCTCTGTATCACTATCCCTTTTGACTAGTGCTGCTGAGTCTTCAAGAAATGACAGAATCTCTCATTCTCCTTTTTAAACTGGATGATGCTTAAAAGGAAAAAGGATATCTGCATCTGAGCTAAAGTCCAGACTGAGTCTGCGTGGGTGCAGAGAGAGAAAGCAGAGATTTGTCTTTCAGAGTACCATTTTCAACCCCTTTTATATGATTCATTCATTATTATACTTGACTGGTTTTACAGAGTCCAAGGAAGCACCTTGTGCTTTTTGGAACATGCAGAAGGCATCTTCCTTGCCTTGGAGAGTTATTTTCCCACTGGGTGTGTCCATACAGGGTAACGGAAAGCAGCTCGGACTCCTCAGCTGGCAGATCCCTCTGAGGCAAAAGCAGCATTGCTGAGAAGGACTATATGGACGTGGTGGTTATTTTGCTGAGACACATGGCCAAGCCCTGGCCAGGTGCCACAGGAGCGTGGCCCTGCTGCCCTGAGCTGGAAGTGAGGAGCTCCAGTAACTCTACACGGGGTGGACGCTGTCATGTACTTGGCAGCCGTGTGGGCAGCTGGCCCTGCTCTTCCTTGCTGGGTGCAGACATCCTGCCATCGGTGATGTTTCTGCCCAGATACAAAGATTTCTTGGATCAGAAGAGGCAGCCCCCTTCTTGCAGTGGAAACAAACCCCTCGCTTTTTCCCCACTCTTGTTGAGACTTGTTTATTTTTGTCTTCGTTTAAGTATTTCCATTTGTAGCAGGAAAAGTATGATTTTAGAAAAGGGCTTTAAAAGTACCTGAAGTATTTCTCACATTGAAAATTAGTTTTTCATAGTGAGCAGTAATAGATTCATTTTTGTGAGAAAACCTTACTTTGAAATGAGAATGTAGAAAGCATTTTGGTTTTAGTGGCTTGTGTGAAGAATTAGTTGTGGAGAGACAGCCATCATAAAGTTTCTTGCATCTCAAAACAACAATAAACCCAAACACCAAAGCTAAAACCTCTACCTAAACTGGAATAACACAGCACCCTGTCTTTTCACACTTGTATGTTGAGTTTACCTGTTGTCCTTGTGCTTTTTTCTTGCTGCACTGAATCCAGAATCAGCTTGGAAGTTTCTCTCCTGATACCCATATCCCATGAGTTTTAAGAATATGAGATCACTATAGCATGACCCTGCATGTCAGATATGTTACTATAATACAGCAAAATTCCTTAAATATTATTATAGTGCTTGTGATCATGATCAGAAGCATTTGCTGACATTGAAAATAGGATCAAGGTTATTTGTCAAGGCAGTTTATGTAGTTTACCCTCATAAAATTAAAAGAACAGTGAGGTTTTCAAACAGCTGTAAAGTAAGCGAGACTTTTGAAAAAGAATGCGAAGGCAATATAACATTTAAGGAAAAGTTGGCATTGTAAACTTGTAACAAGCAATATCAGAAAATAAAACTGAAGCAAACCTTACTTCTGCTGCAGAAAAAAATTATGTTGAAAACTTGCAAATCAGTTTGCCAAAAATGTATGCATAAATGGAAAATGAATGACAATTTTCTTTGTTATACAACCTAATGGGGTAAGGACAGGGCAAGTAATGACAACAAAATCATCATGTAGCTTTATTCAGATCTTCTAGTGTTTTCAGATCTAAGGACAGAAGGTGTTAGAAAGATGAGAGCATTTTCAACAGTATCTTATTCAGCAGCTTCTCTGCACTAAAAAAATGTGGTGTGGATTTGGGATTCAGCCTGTCCCACAGAAGGCTTGGTTTTTATCTGGAGGCATCAGGTCACAACATGAAAGACTATCTGATAAGATCCTGGGAGCTGTGGAAAGAGCTTCAGAAGAAATGAAAATATGTCTTATTTATGTAAGAACAGATTGTGGTTAAGCTCCTAAGCACCACTTGAGACTCAGTTCAACACAAAGTGAAGACATCAACTTTCTAACCTCTCATTTCCCCCTTTTATTTAAGGGGATGCTCCATAGCCTGCACCCAGCTCTCCTTGCTGCTAAACTCTGAGCATGCTACAAAAGCTTTCCTGAAAACTGGTTGGAACATCACAGCCACTACCTGTCAAATTTTCTTCTTGTCATTGGAAGCTTCAAGAGTGGCTCTAGTGGAAGGGTTTTCTTGTGTAACCCAATGCATCTGCCACCTGTCTGCCTCTGTATGTGGCAAAGCCCCCTGCGAGAGAAACCCAATACTCCAGCAGCTCCCAAATACCTACATGCAGCAGCAAAATCTGGATTTTTGCATCCAAGTTGTGGCTAGAGGGGCAGTCTTGAATGTTTTGCTATTCTTCTTTTCTTTGTGCTTGTGTATTGAAAAGTCTGGTATTTCATACTTTGTACCAGCTTGCCCAAATCACATCCTGGTAATACCTGAAGTGTGCTCAGAACTGCAGAGGTTGCTCAGCTGGCCTGAACCTCCAAGTACCATCAGCTTCATCAGGGTGGTGCTGAATTGCAACAGAGAATTCTGTTTATTTCAGGATGCCATCTCACAGGGACAGGTCAAAGAGCACAAAGAGTGACGTGTCAGAGTGAAGGTTAGATTGTATTTACCGTTGAGAGGAGTGAGAGGAGAATTTTTTTTTTTACTCAGACCTGTAAAAGGTACTGTCCTGGTTTTGGTGGGAGAGTAAAGAGGTTGTGTGCTGTGCTGTGATACTATTCTGAGTATTTCGAGTTCTGCCTTCCCCCGCCCCCCCCACCTCCCTGTGCCCTTTCATTAAGCAACGTAAATGTTTTTATTTGCTCATCAAGGGAGAATTTAGGAGTTTACACACACCTACACAGGAGAAAACTTCTGAGGCTTCTGGGTTTTGTTTTCCAGATCAAAAGTCATTGATTCAGGAGAAAACAGCACAGCAAGGTCCACTAGTTGGATGTCTAAAATAGACAAATCTAGGCTAAAGAAAAGATGCACGTGTTTAGTAGTAAACATAAATCATCAGTGGAAGTATTTCCCAAGAGATGTGATAGATTGAATATTTAAATGAAGACTTTCTGAATGGAAGAAATCCCTGAGGTGGATTCTTTGCTCTAGATTAGATAGAAGGTCAAATGGTTATCTAAAAGATAAATGGTTCCACCTGGCCTTAAAATTCATGTATTTATTAAAAATAAACAAAATAGAAACAGATTTACACCCTCATCTTCTCTAGTACTTTGGGGAAGACAATGCAAGCCTGCACCATGACATGTATATTCTCTCTTGGCACAGGAAAAAGCAGGGTTGTCCTTGCCTCTCAGACAGCAGGATTTTGTGAGTGTGTGCAAAGACCTGTCTGAAGATGGAGCCTCTCTTAGAAGTCTGATTAATAAATGAAAAAGATTTTTACTGAGTGGTTTTTAGGGCGTCTGTTTCAGAGGTGGAATGGTCTCTGTTACTTCAACAATGGCTTATTAGGAATATAGATAATTAAAAATAAGAAAAAATGTAAAAACCATGTATATAGATATGTAAATGTATGTATGCAAATATATATTTTCTATATATACATAAATGTATATATATATATATATGGTAAATCTGTGGTAATTTTAGCTACTTCAAACTTTAGGTTGTTTAATTAGTGCTCCTTAAATGAGATTGATTGTGTGATATGTAATGAAATTCTGAGCTGCACAGCCAGTAAAGAGACACCTGAATTTACCAGCTACACTTAAAAATGTGGGCACCACCTTTAAGCAGAATCATAGCATCAAGCAGATGCTTTTATGTCATCCTCATGGGGATAACATCCCAGGAATCCAGTCCGTGGTCTGTTTGATGTAGGGAGAGCACAGGGTCTGCTGAGGCTGCTGAAAACCCATAAATAGCACTGGGATCTGAAACATATTTCCAGACAAAACTTGCTCTGCCTCCCAGTAAGCAGTAATTTTCAATCACCAGATTTGTGTTAGAGCACTGTGTATGAGATCCAGGTGTAAGCAAATTCAGTGTTAAATGGGCATCTCTCTGTGGCTTGGTTTGAAATGAAATGAAGAGCAGTGCGTGGGCTCATCCAAATGAGGTACCTTAGAAATTGAAAACACTGCTGAGAGAAGCTTTTAGGGCAAGTTCTTTAACTCTCTAGCACTTAATTTCAGGAAAGTGTTAGGTGGCTGAAAAACATTCAGGTTTTGATGGTTTTAAAGTGGATTTTGTTTGCCTAATTTTCTGCATAAAGATATCCATACTCCATTCAGTCTTACTCCCATACAGTTTCAGTGAGGGCTGCTGCATGTAAAATAGCGTACAAGGACAGAAATGAGCTCATTTCTAGGTGAAAATATAATATGATATGCTGATACTTTCTTTGTAATGAATTCTCTTTTTCCTTGGAGAGGAAAGGAATGGTGAAGATGTTGGCCTTCTTTCGTCTTGTCTCCTGAAAATACCATTAGGCTGTGATAGAATATATTATGGCTTCTATTTTAATTTGGAGAAATAATTTTTTTACGTGCAATAATTATCTTTCTTGCCTAAGAATTAGCTGCTTGAGGACCTGATCCAACATCCATTGCTGTAAATGAAAAGCTTCATCCAGCTGTAAATACTGGGTTGCTGTTTGCCTGTTTTTGACAAGATTTTCCCATCAATGGAGTGAATCTAGAGGTTGGCTCACAGTCATGCTAAACATGGTAATTTCCTTTTTTCCTCTAACTGTGTCAATTTTGAGTATCTCTCTTTTAAAAGGAAGTCTGAGATTTTAGTTAATTTATAGAAAAAATGCCAGACTTGAATCAAATTCTTCTCTTAGATCTTCACTTCTCAGAAGCCTATAACAGAAATAGTAACAAAACCACCTGAAGCATCCATTCATATACCTAGAAATAGTTTATGGGACACTGAAAGACACTGATGTTATCTTTTTAATATTGTAAGGAATAATCCTATTAAAGAAGAAACAAGGAAAACTGTTATGCCCACAAGGCAGAATTATCCAAAGTTGATTGGAGAAGCTCAGGTTACTCTACAAAGCCCAAGCTGTGTGCTGGCCTATCTTTCCATCAGGGCTTGGTGAATGAGCAATCATTTGTGGATTCTGCTCATCTCTCTTTGCAAACTTTGTTCAGTGGAATTAGATACAACTTTGACAAATTAGAAGTGCCCCTTAGCCCCACCGTCCCTGCCACAGCACAGTCTTCCAATTGTGCCTGGTTTTCTGAAGCTGGGCAGCGTCAGAGCTGTCAATGGCAGGCCTTCCACAAAGCTACACTTTTTAATAAGGGAATCTGTCAGCACTGGCTTCGCCAGGTCTTGCAGCCTTCTCTTAATCCACAGTGCAAACTGCCCTTCCCTTTGCCATCCCTCTGTTGCGATGCACTTGGACTCTGAAATAAATATCCCCTTTGTTTACAATGTGCCCGCAACAAAATTAACCTTTGGGATTAATTGCAGCTCAGAATGGGGCTGTGTTTCATCTTTCCTTATAGCACAGGTTTGGGATTAAATAAAACTCAGCCACCTGCCTAACGAATGTCTGTAGCTTTTGTTGCTGAATCCCTGGTTTTGCTCAGAGTTTCTTAAAAGATGGTACTGGTTACTGAGCTTTTTTATTTTTCAGAAAAGTTAATGGAAATTTCAAGCAGTGGCCTTTGGGACCAATATATCTGCAGTTGACTTGGTGTGGAGGGAGAGTGGGACTGAGCAATATGTTCCAGCTCTACATAAAATCTGTAAGCAGAACTGGACCAAGAGGTTTGTGGTTCAGCACAGGAAACCAGCACTGCTGAATTGGGTGCCACCACAGATTTATACTACTCAGTAGTACCGAGGGAATCTCTCTGGCCAAGGGTTTTCTAATCTGTGCCTTGCCTTATTTATTTCTTTTTTTCTTTTCCTTCTTGTATAGAGTATTTGTTAAATCTACCATACTGGTGGGACTGGAAATTAGCAGCCTATTCTGTCACAGAACCGAAAATTGTAAGTTCTTTACTCTGCCCTACTGCTTCTTGTGTGCCCATACCCACCCCGCCTACCCCAGTGTGGAGGCGATTTTGGTCTTAAAGGGGTTGGGAAGTTACTTTATGGTCATTGTTTGAACCTATTTGCTGAGATGGGTTGTTGCTGCAGTAATGAAACTTAAGTGTCTGCTTGCAGGGTCTGTAGAGAAAGGCCTGAGACAGGTGGTTTAGTTCTTTATGGGCAACAGAACCTCCTGCTTGGTTAGTAATCAATTCTTATGTACTGCCTTTGACTCATGGTATTTCCACAAACTATCGTTTGGGACTGTGATGTCCCTTGACTGCTCAATAGAGGTCAAAAGATGAACCTGTTGCTCTCTTCAGAAAACATCATCATTGACTCCTCTCACTTTCACTGAGAATAAAACTTCCCCATCTAACCAAATGTCACCTCAGTTTAGCTTTGAAGGAAAATCGAGGTTGTTTGCATCCTGTGTATATCTCTGCATATGCCCCCACACACTTCATACAGCAGTTTAGTGTTGTCCGTTCTGAATCCTTTGTGAAGTAAGAGTTTTAAGTTCAAAGGTAACTAAGTTCCCCCAGTGTCGGGGAAAATAAGAAACTGGATAGGGAAGAGTCCCACTAACAGGACATTTATTGGATGCATGGTTTCAGTGTGTGTTCACAAGTCATTTAACACCAGAGAATCCACATAGGAAGGAATCTCATAACGCTCTGCTGCCGGAAAACCTTCAGACTCTTGTGCCGTCTTAGACACAGAAGTCAATCAACCACAAGAACCAAATAAAAAAGAAACCAGACTTCATTAGTTTCAATCCTCATGGCACTATTTCTTTCATTTATGGTTGTTCTGGAAGCGGAGATGGCTTTCCAGTGATGCATGTGCTCCACGCCTTCATCACCTCGGGGTTAGCACTCAGTGCTTGGGGCTGCTCTCGCAAAGGACTTCAGCGAGTACAGCCCGCAGCAACCTTTCTCTTGAAGGTCACCTACTATTAGCCCATAAATCTTGAGCTTTGTGCTCTGTTCTGGCTACCTGTTTATTTCAGGATATAATTCAAGGTGTTGGTTATGATCTTATTAAGCCCTTAAAGGCTCAGGACAAGGTTAGCTGAGAAAATTGCTTCTCCCTCCCACCCCCACTTCATGCTCTATCATGGGAGTTATGATCTGTTGGGTTCCTGTGATTATTCTCCTTGCAGTCAACAACTGGGCTTTGTCACTATCAGAGTGTGTACCTCTGAAACATGTGTCTCCAACAACCTGAAAAAGTCCAGGTTTACGGAATGCAACATGAGGCAAACAACTTGAATTAACATTTTGAAATTTCCTTGGCTTTTTTTTTTTTTTTTTTTTTTTTTTTTTTTTTTTTTTTTTTTTTTTTTTTTTTTTTTTTTTTTTTTTTTTTTTTTCCCCTGCAGAAGGATCCAGGAGCTCTGTTCTCTGGTGGTATATGTTGTTGTCTCTCTGGCATTTTCTGGTTTTTGCCTTGTTACTGCTGAGTGCCCCACAGTTGGGGTGTGTGATTTTGCAAAAGCAAAATGGATAAAAGCTCTGGTGTTAATACTTGTTGTTTTGCAATGAAACATGGAGATGAGATCACACCCTGTGACTGCTCATGCTGTAGCTGGGGAAACATGGAGCAGTGAAGCCTGAGAACTGAGCTCCAGAGACAGCTGGGGCAATACTGGAAAGGTCAGTGGAGAGTGCCGGAGGATTGACGAGCTCCTTGGTGAGGTGCTAGAGGCCGAGAAAGGCATGATAAGAAATTAAAGCAGTGAAGCAGTGAGAGGAGGTAAGAAGTGGGTGCTGAGACTCCCTTGGAAGTTCCCTTGAGGACTTAGTTAAGAAAAATTTCACTGCAGACTTAGGGAGGGGGAAAATACTTTTTTTTTTTTTTTTTTTTTTTTTTGATGGTGCAAACGTTTCTTTCTGTTAAACCTTCAAGGTCCTTTATGTCAACTCTTGTATACTTCAAAAGTAGTGCATAAAGTACCAGTACAAAGTAAACTAAAAGATGCAATACTTGCTAGATTTTGCTTTTTGGCTTTTTTTTTTTTTTTTTTACATATCTTTTCCTCCTCACAGCTGATCTTACAGCATCAGTAGAGCCACCTTCTTTTTCACTGTTAAGCTCTTTCTACCACACCTGTTCGATTTGCTTGTGTTGGGCAGCTGTTAGAAAGGAAATAAATAGCAATATTTTACATTTTATAAAAGAAAATGTTATATCTATCCCACTCTCTTTGTGCATAACACGATCCTAAAGGTCTCACTGATATTTGTGTTATAGATACAGTTTTCACATTATTGGGTGGTCTTCACTTGCATGGTACAAGTTTTGCAATACCTGGAGCAAACAGGCAGAGTCAGCAATAGCTTTTCAGTGTTTGACTAGCCATGGAATGGCTTTTGAGGTTTTAAAGTATTTGTTTTTTTTCTTCATTAAAACAGAGGCAAGGGCTCTTGGGCATTTCATAGGAGTGAATTTTATGAAAGAAGTCAGGTTTATGATTTCTTTCCTTCCCAATGACAGAGCAGTCCAGCCCAGGCCTCAGAGATCTTCCTTTTGAAAGCTTCTCTGAAATAGATATTGCTGTGAAATGTTCCCACAAAACCATCATATTTTGATCAAAAAAAATATTTTGCTAAGAACAGTTCCAGGCAGTTCCCCTCTTGAAAGACTTAACTGTTTCAAGTCAGTTTTCCATGACAGCAAGCTGCCTGTGATGCAGGCTCTGCTCCTGCAGCCTTTTCCTTCCTTTAGAGCAAGATTAAGAGCTGTCCCTTGTTACACTTACCAGGGGAAGAATTTCCTGTTCCCTTATTCCATCAAATTATATAAATGAAATAGTGGTGATAATTCTAGCTCATCAATAGCAATAAGTTTACTCATTGCCTATGCTAGACTGAAGGCATGTAATTAAACTATACAAAGGACCTTGAAGTGATGTCAGCATTTTAATACAAAGAAGTAGAAATATTCATGGAGGGCTGAATCTCGATTTGTAATTTTACTGAGGTCACTGCAGAGCTTGTGACCATGTGTGATATTAGCTACACTTACGCATATAATAATGAGCCACACTTAAACTCAGCTAAAACCAAGTGAGATGCTGGCAATCAAACCTGCAAGCACTTGCAAAGAGGGTATTAACAACTAAAAAAATTACTCAGTGCTTGAGCAAAAAAATGTGGAGTTACTCCTGCTTTTCTAAATGCTCTGCTGAAGGATCTTTGACCCACTTTTTATGTTCATGAGATCAGTTTCAAATAACCACAAAGTCCCACCAAATTAGAAGTTCTGTGTGATAAATGAATGAGAAACTGATGTGAAACTTGACTGTGCTGACCAAACATTGCTTGGAGAGCTGGGGCTTGTTCTGTTGAGAAATGCAAGGTAGAAACTCAAAGGTTGCAAATGCCTGTGGCTGGAAGAAGGCATTCACACTGAGCTGAAAACAAGTTTCCCATGACCATTGTGTTGAATCTGGAGCTGCCTCTGCCATTGGCTTTTTGGCTCCAGGGTTTTTCAAATCAAGAACCCTAACGTCCCTTAATAAGTAATTGGCTGTTCAGCCCAGTGAGCTGAAATTTTTGTCTGGGAGAAGACTTGGAACAATCTGCCAAGCAAAATTGTTCCAGCACTAGGTTAATGCACTGCATTAACAGATTTTGGGGGCTTTTGCAGAAACTTGGCAACCAGTGGGCTTTGTGCTCAGTGCTAGTAGTGCATCAGCTAGGTGATGTATTTGAAAAGGCCAACCCCAGCCACATTCCCCACTGAAACTAATGAGAACTATGGCGCTGACCACACTAAAAAAAAAAAAAAAAAGTTGGAGTTGGGTTCTGTTGTGTATGTCATCATATTGGCCTAAGTTTATGTGCAGGTTATATGCAGCAATAAGAACCAGTATTGTTTTATGCTGTGAATGTACTCTGTGGGGATCAAGCCTTCTCAATTTACACAATATGAGGGGAAGGTGATGTTTTTGTGATGAGACCTTCGGATCATACCGAGTAGGAGCTCCAGAGGAAATTTGGCTCAGGTGTTGTCCCTGTAAGTGACTCTACGCAGTATTTTCCTGGCAGTGATAAAAGTTTGGATTGTATTTAGCCCAAATACTGCTGTTTTTATTTGCATGGTTATTTTTAACCTGCTGAATTATCTGGCCAGCTCTGTAACAGCCGTGTGGAAAGAAGTTATCTCGGACAAGTGCTGCTGCAAAAGATCACTGAATGTCTGGGCACTGCTTCAACCACCAAAATAAATGTAATGTGCAGTGTGCACCTAAGCAAATGGAATAGTGGTGTGAACAGAGACACAGCTGTTTCAGACAGCCAAAGTGTTCCCAAATCTGCCAGTCTGTCTCTGCTCTCTTCTGTCTCTCTCCACCAACCAGTGCTTTGTCCTGAATTGTCTCAGGAAACTGATTCAGTCTTTAAAACCATAATTTTTTAAACTGGAGAATTTCTCATGAATCTAAAGCATAAGGGACTGTGGACTTACACCTGCCATATCTTGGAGATGAGAAGGCTCCAGTTTGTGCTGTGTCCTTTGTAAGCAGTTCCTGCACCCTTCTTGGGGTAGAATTCTCAGTCAAGAATTGTTTTTTCTTTTGTTCCCTTCCATCTTGCATTTTTTGAAATTCAGATAAACTACTGAAAATGAATCTTCTCTCCCTAAGACAAAGTAGTCCAGGGATTGTGTAAAACAGAGCTTGGGCTTCGCAGAAGGAAGGAGATAAACATTTCCTTGTAGAAGCCAAGTCCATCTCTCAGTCAAGTCTCTGTGCTGTGACTGACTTGCACGCTGAGTCTTTTCCTTGCTCAAATGCTTTTCTCAGGGGGGCAAAGTGCCTCCTTGAGCCAAGGACCAGGCAGTGTGGGACGGGGCAAGGGCAGCAGTGTTGAGCGCTGCCTCACAGAAAGGGCTGATAATTAGGGCTGTGTTTTTTTGGGGAGAAGTCAGGGAATTCTCAGGTCTGGTCTCTCTGCCTTTGAACTTCTGATTATCCTTCAGCTAGGAAAAAAAGTATCCTACTGCTCCATGTGTTTTGTTTGGATTTTCTTTTTATTTTTTTGTAGCTGGCATTTATGATATACTAAATATGCTGAGATGGTCATAATGAGAGCTGTGGCAATGTACTGCCCGAGGATGTGGTCTCTTCTCCTGTTTTCCAGTCTGTGCTTTTGAGGTCTCTGATTCCCCAGATTAGGAATACTGCAAATTAAAAGTGATGCCTATCCAGTCTCACCGAGATTCTACCCCATTAAACACAGGTTAAGAAGCGGGAAGAACTGTGGTACTTGGAAGAAATACTGATGACAGAACAGTGCATTTCTTGATTCACGGTTCCTTACAAATTACTGATTGATTTTGAATATCTTTGCATGTTGAATTTAAAAGAAACGGCTCACCATATGGACGCTATAAGTTGAACTGCCATGTTGCAGAAAACTCTGGTGAACATATTGGGGAAAATAGAAGCATTTGGTCTTTAAAGATTCTTTTTTTGGGGAGGGGAGGGAAGGGGGGGGGGACAACAATGACATAATGTTAGTTTGAATCTATTGTAATTATTTTTTTTTTCCTTGTTCACCCTCTGTAGTTCTGCAACCTCAGGGCAAATATGGGATATTGCATTTCTGGCCAGGGACCACTTTTCAGATGTGATCTGAGGTGGCATATCTGCAGATACCTGCACTTCTGACTTCCCTACAGCTGCTTGTCAGGTCAGGATACACCATATGCCATGGCAGAATTCTTATCTTTGTGCTGGAGATGCTAAGTCAATCACATAGTCCTTTTGACTGATGACAGAGCTGTCTTGGACAGAATGTACCGTCCCTGGTACCTGAGTTGACATATTTAGAGTATGTTCCAATATCTCTGTGTAGCACCACACTGTGCCACCAAAAACTCCCCTTAAAGTAATAGATTTGCAACATCTGGCTGTGCAGTTGCCACTCTTAAGTTATTTCCCCAGATGCAAAAAGTGGCAGCAGTCCAAGAAAGATCCAGTTCACTTTAACAAGCTCATGAAATCCTTCTGTACTCTACTTTTCAACAGTCACAGTGCATCTTTCAGCCGTTTTTGAGTCGTGACTTCAAAAACACTCTTGTGAGGCACAGGCTGTTTGCTAAATGGAGAATCAAGGCATGGGGCAGAACAAAGTGAAATCTGCAGGTAGGCACAGACGTGTCTGAGCTCCCTTTGTTTGGCATCCTGGTTAGCTGGTGTCTGTGCTTTGCCATATAGCCAAGCTCTAAGAACAGAGGGAATACAGTATCATGACTCAAGTCCCTGTGCCCAGCCAGGGTTGCCCTGCCAGGCTGTACTGTGCAAAGATCGTACGACAAACCTGTTTTCCTTAAAATCTTTCTTAAGGAGCTGTACTTCTTCACCAGGAATGAGTTCTGTAGTTTCTGTAGCTTTTGTCGCAGTCTTGCTGTGTCCTCAACCCACTGCAGAATGTGGCTGAGCATTTCCCACCTTCCCGGTGCTCCTGGATGGACCTTTCCTTCCGCAGATGGGCTACAAGCGATCATGGGTGTAGTAACTCATCCTTCTGAATTGCCTCGGTGACAGCAAGAACTAGTGATGACAGCCTGATTTAAAGTTGTCTGTAATATAATGAGCATAACCATAAGTAGAGGGGAATTAGCCAATTACTGTTGCTTAGGGATCGCTTTGTGAGGTTACTCCAAATTAATTGTTTGGGAGCTGAATTAGCGTCAGATACCACCAAGGGACAAGTGGTTAATTGTAATGAGTTTTTGTGTTACGCCACTCCCTAACAATGAGGCTGTTCTTGGGAGTAAGGCATGTTATATATATGTCAGGAAAAAGGTGTCCATTATAAATAGAGGTTGGAATAAACTCAAGCTCGCTTAGTTTATTATTATTAGAGATAGCCTCGAAAGAGAACTGAAGAAATTTCAATATATTTAACAGATGCTTATCAATTGCCCAAATGGAAAGTGTTACGAAAACTTTTAAAGGAGGGAGAGTGTCCTCCCTCCACCCCCCACACCCTCTGAAGGCTCAGTGTGTGTGTACATAAACCCAAAACGTATAAATGTCCCAGTTGACATGTTGTGTTGTGACAAGTCATCTCAGATTGTGTCAATCATATTGCCTTATGCTATATTAAGTGACATACTAAAATGTGATTGATACAACATGAAATGACACATCATTGTACAAAATATCATCTGGAAAATTTAGGAAACTACCAAGGAGCGGAAGCTGACGCTGACTGTGGCCTTTCAAGTTCTGAGGCAGGAAAACTAAAGAAGTAAAAGAAACTCCCTGAAATCAGACCTGCTGCTGCCATTGAGAATAAGGTCAAGGGTGCTCCACTACCTGAATCTTTTTATGGATAATTAGTGGGTCAGTTTTAAAAAATGTGCTTGTTCCTTGGGGACTGACAAGTATCTGTGGGTCTGAATTGAATTTCTCTGAACCACTTGGCACATCATTAATCATTAGTGTATCTGCACCATACAAACAGGGCTGCAAGCTAAATGCAACCAGTTTCAGTTCAGGGAAAGAAAAAAAAAAGCCCTTTCAAAACAAAACCAAACCAGACTGTGTTCCCTTTCTCCATCTGGATTCTGCTTTCCTCCCACTCCTTCTCTTTTTAATTTTTCTATTTTTTTTTGTATAATAACTGAAATCTTGAATATTGAGATGTCTCTAGACCCCATCGCAAAATCCACTGGAGTCTGGAGTGACAACGTGGTACAGCTTCTCTGAGCACCCAGCTTGAAGCTGAGGGTGACTGAGACCTTCCTCCCCCCTACATGCATGGCATGGCCTCGGGCTCTTGCCACATGCAGGCACCTGAGCAAACTAACCTTAAGAAGGTATGCTGGTAGCGTTGTGTTATACTGGCTGCTGGAGCAAGTAGAAGTTTCCTAGAGATGGGAATTTCTCTGATATGAGAGCATTAAAGTGAACAGGAACTTTTGAGTTACATTGGCTTCACCAGTAGATGCTTGCTAATGAGATTTAGGAGTTGCTTTCTTACTCTTGCTGGGGAAAAATGGTCGAGGAACAAAAGTTCAAACCTAATTTGATGTTGCCAGTGGGTAATAAAAGGTAGAATAAAACCAAACATTTTGAACATGAAGACCATAGTCTTCTGCAGATTTCAAACCAAAAAAAAAAAAAGAAAAAAGGGAAATAATTTGCTATATCTTACAATACTAGAAAATGGATAAAGCAGCCAAAAGTAAGTTATTCAGTAACTTTATTATTTTATAAGCCTCTATTCCTTTCCTGTTAGTGGTGGAGACTGAGGTTTTTTTCCTGATGGAGAGATAACAGTGATAAGTTGTTCTTTCCAGAGAGAGGAGGGTTGTGTTGGAGATGATATTGTTGCTGCTGTCTGAGCCTTATTCCCCTCTGCCTTGAGGACAGGGCAAGAAAAACACACAAAGACAAAGAAAAACAGTGAAGTCAGGGGAGCTATTTTTCTGTTTGATGCTGACTTTTACCTACAACTTCATGCTACATGAAGTTACAAACGAGCTGTGGTCCAATTTTGATCTGCTTTGGGCTGTTTAACATTGCCTTTTCTGAAGTGTGGTTTAAAACAGCCTTATCAAACCCAGTTAAGGTGCTCTTAAATCAAAGAGCAAAACAGTAGCAATCAAAATTTTAAAAAATGCAAAAAAACCAAGAGGGTGGAAAGAACCATAAGAAAGGCCACTGAAGGAGGTGCTTTCAATTGTCATTATAGATGTCCAGGGTTTAGCCAGTGTCAGGGGAAGTGCTGAAACCATCTCTCTGGGGTGTAGAAAGCCCAGCAGTGTCACAGGGAAATCCCCCAGTCCTTAATGTAGCTATTTGAGCAAATTATAAAAGTATTAATATGTGTTTTGCTTGTGGTTTATACTGTCTGGTAGAAGCAGCTTGAATTAACAGGTTGAAATGAATCTTGCTAATTCTATTAAAGTAGGTTTTATCTGTCTAGCCCAGGCCAGATTTTGGTTTTGATGATGCCATTCCGGCAAGAAGTGAGATGAGCAGGGTACAGAAAAGAAAGGTATTTAAGCTCAGCATTGTTTTAAATGGTCATTTCTAAAGCCCCTGACATGTCTCTAACCAGTACAGAACACTGAAAGAATAAATTGGGTACTTCCATACATTTTTATGGACTTGTTGCAAAGAGATATGGTCTTTGGACATAGATGTATGAACAGAATTAAATGTTAGTTGAATCCATTTGAATGCTTGCAGGTAAGTTTATCTCATCAAGTCCATGGTTTTGTCCAACACCGAGTGCCGTGTAGCTGGATACTCCTAAAAACATTTGCAAGTTCAAACAGTTTCACGGTCTTTGACTGGAACATCATTACTAATTCAATACTGAACATTATCATTCCCCTGTTAAAAGCAAAAAGGAAAAAAAGAAAGAAAAAGAACCAGTCATCTGGTGAAGGAGTGGGAAATATGCTGTATAAGCAGTCCTATGGCTGGAATTGTTACCAGCAATTAGGCAAAATGGAGCCTGGGAAGACTATGGGGATAATTTGTGAACTCAGAGACTTAAATATACAGCCAGATTAGTTAAACAAATCCAATTGCACCAGAGATAATAAAAATAAAGAAAATCCTAAAGCAGGCTACTTTTTTCCTTAACCCACTCTTGAAGAGAGAGGAAGGGGTTGGGGGAGGGAATAAAGAGGTGCCACATCTGTTTGAATTTGGAAGTAAGTGAAGCCTTTCTTATTTTATCCAAATCTTTTCTGAATTAGCAGTTCCTACCCTGTAAATGGTAATGCCCTCATGGTCAAAGCACAGCACAGTGTTTGCATTGATGTGTCGTGTGGTAATGCTGAATGTAGAAACTCATTAGTCATTCATAAGAAAAAGCAAAAGAGTAGGAGAGGATACAGGGGCACCTTACAGACTTTGAGCTGGGCAGTGTCACAACCAATTTCTCAGCTGCTCTGAACTAGCAAATCCCAACAAGTTGTAAATGGTGTCTTTTAGAAATGTGACCTTTCTTTCTTTCTGCTTTGCTCGTGCGAGATGTCTAGTGCTTTGTAGTAGCTATTTCTGTTTGCTCAGTAATTGGATGCCCACATGAAATAATTTAATAAATGGATATAATATTTTGTAATTTTTTTTTTCCTTCTCTGCATGTCAGTGCTGTTTTTCTGAATGGAGTTCAATTATTATTATAGCATATATTACTTTGGATCATTTTACTGTGCAATCAATACACATATCTGTACAATAAATATTGACATTGCTCTAATGTTCTACAATCTTCACTATGTCAAGACTGTGTCAGTCAGAAGCCACCCATTACTGCTTGTTTCTAACATTTCCTGTCCATTCAGTGTGAAAAAACTTGCAACTCAAGCTTGTCTTCTGCTCTGGTTTTAAAAGACAAATGGGGGTAAGCACAGAGCCCTCAGATTAATGCATTGGGCAGGATGAATCAGACTCCTTTCTCTTGCATGTCATTTGGTCTTACCTGTACTTTGCTTCTCTGTTCAAACAGTTTTATTATTTAGAATTGGTAGGTGCTCGAGACTGTCTCTTGAAGCATATTTCTGCAGAGCACAGCACAGCAGGGCTCATATTTCACTTATAACTCACCTAAAAACACTAATACATGGGCTGCTGTGGGGATAGTGAGCAATGTGTGTTGGAAGAAGCAGCCCCACACAGGCACGTGAAAGGTGGGAGGTGAGAACAGCATGGTTTTGTTGCTTCTCTCCTGTGATGTCTTCAAGAGTAAAGGAGCTAGGGGAGAGACATACCATAAACCAGTGTTAGATGTTATACTACCAGCAGCACCATCTAGCAATTGTGAGAAAAATGCAGCATACTTTTCAGTAATCAGAGGCAGATTTTCTCTTGTGTTATTCACATGCAAGTGTGGGGACTTCAGTGGGCGCTGGCAGTGGTATCTGGCTCGGCACGTTCAGTGAAACACATATGGCTAATCATTGAAGTCTGAAAACACTGGATCACGATTCTGTCTGTGTTGTGAAAGGCATAGCGAGAGTACTTGAAGACTGCATTAAAGTTGAAAAAAATTGCCACTTTCGGTGTTTCCCATCTGGGACGATATTGCGTTATTTGCCGCCAAGCCATCGTATTATCTGTCTGGCATATGTGCCATGTTAACACAAACACGTACGTGTACCAGCATGTGTACGGATCCACATCCCACCTTCTCTATTGTACGGGGTGGCAGCGTGTCAGTAGCAACTATGACAAATCATAATGTATTTACATACAAACACACAATGCATTTAGGCCCGTGAAAGGAAAAAGCCGTTCAGATCTCCCGATCTTCGAGATTCCTGACTCCCTCCGCAGCCTGCGAATTAAAGAAATAGTGATGGTGCAAGGGAAGTATCTACTGTAAGAGACATCAAGTTGAAACTGGAATTGAAATGAAAGTGTATTTAAAATTGCTAGGACGTCACTGATACCTTGAAATCCTGTTCCTAGGTGGCCGCTAGGGGAAATGCTGCAGTAATGCTTTGGCACTGGAAGCCAAAGAGAGATTTCTTCCTTAGTTGAGGATTTTGGGACTAGCAATACTACTGGAATAGTTTCTGAAGTCTTTCTCATCTTGTGATGATTCTTAAAGTGCAACGTATCCTGGATACTTGT
Source organism: Empidonax traillii (assembly GCF_003031625.1). Taxonomy (NCBI): domain Eukaryota; kingdom Metazoa; phylum Chordata; class Aves; order Passeriformes; family Tyrannidae; genus Empidonax; species Empidonax traillii. The sequence goes on from NW_020955234.1 coordinate 379,022, forward strand.
TGTTCTATCCTTGCTTATAGCTGCTGGGTTTATGTTGCTCCTGACTTTGAATTTTCAGTTTTGTGTAGGCATTTAGGTGAAGCTAATGTCTGTATGGGAGTGATCAGTATTTTCTATCATTTTCCACATACTTCTTACACTCAAAATACCAGTAAACTATAAATTAATTGTTACTATAGTTGAAAAAAATAGTTAATAAATTTTATAGGGGTGGGAATAAAACCAAGTCACTAATAATATCTATGCAGTAGACTTGGCACTTGGAACTGGAGACAAGAAATCAAATGGTGTGCCACTCTTTCAGAGCTGCAATCTCTCATTTCGTTGTATCATTTATTCATTATCATTTATGATAATTTTAATTGAAACATTGCACTGGGGAGGGAAACTACCCAAAACAGTTCCAGTGGGATCTGATGAGTTCAAATGAGCGTGTATTTGCATCTCTGTGTCCCTTATAAAACCCATGCTCTGTTCTTTTAATAAGGCTTGGATGAAAGACTACAAAGTTTGCTGGAGATTCCTGAGTTAACCAGGAAATACCTCTTAAAGCACCTTGTTGATCTCGTCCCTTGATCTGACATTCAGCTCAGAGCATCTGTCTCTGGCCTCCACTCTTGTGCTTAGTTAACTTTATATGGCATTTTGACTTCCCCCAGCTCTTGTGATATCTAGTTCAAAGGGTTCAGAACATTATTACAGCGTTTATTGCTAGACCAGCCATACCTTTTGCCCAAGTGACAAACTGATAGGGACCCTATCAAAGACAATGTCAGGAAGCACGTTTATTCAGCGTGCCACAGAGAAGGCCCAGGTTCCCTTTTGATTCCTTTTAATTTTATGACATTCCACTCCAAGGATGATCAGATTATTCTCTGCTCACAGAGGCACATTTTGAACTCGGTCTTCTTGAGTTTTAGCATTACCTGATTTTTTTTTTCTTTTTGAAAGGCAATGCTGATCCAACACTTCCTTTTTACCAAAATTTGCTAACGTTGGTGCTTAGAATCTGGCAAGATATTTATGTTTTTCCAAGGTAAATGAAACTCCCTAAAAGAAAAGGCCAGCAGAGTTAATGTCGCTTCTGAGCACCAGAAAAAGTGCTGACCCAGCGAGGGGCACTGGGATTCAGAGCTGGGTCCTCAAGAGCAGATGGTTTAACAGGCTAGTCCATTAATCAACTCTGCTTCCCCAAGCACTGTCTTGTACTTTTTTTCTTTTCTCCTTTTTTATTTTTGGCAATCAAGTGCTGGGTAAGAAAAATGTAACTTTTTTCTTCTTTTTCAAGAGATGGTATCCAATGTGCACATGCCATCATTACGTTTCTGTTATTTACACTTATTGAGCTAAAATGCAACAGATGTTTTCAAGTGATTACAACTAAATTCTTTAGTAAACATGCTGATGAATCCCATACAATTTCAAATGCTTTGAATGCTTCTCAGTGTGAAAAGAGAATTAGTTTCAGGGAGACAGAATAATCCAGTCCTGGGATTTACTGGTAGTTACCAGAGTTAAAAAAGGAGTCAGCTAACAAAATCTTTAGTGCAGTCAGACAGGTAGAGGAGTCCCAGAGCCTCTTAATACACATAACCTAAAATGAATTACTTTCATTTCTGGTTAAACCTCTGAATACTTGTATAAATGCTTGAAAAGAAATGAAAAGATATTGAAGGAACAGAACATTTCTATTGCTCCCTATGAAAGATCTTTAACTGAAAGGGAGTGCATTCCTGCCAGGCTGCCTGTAAAAGTAAGCCTGTATGTGATAATTCCTTTACATTCACAGCCAATAGCTTGTGGACCCAAGGGACGAAATGATATTTTGATCTTTGTTCTCTCTAACCCCTCTGCATACTAACACTGTGTTTGAATGCTAGAAGCAGGCTGTTCCAGGGCAAAGTCAGGGGTGCTGTGGAAACTTGTGTGAGGAGTCCCATGTGAAACAGTGTTAAATGGTACTTTTAAAAAAAAATTCTTATTATTATTGTTATTATTTATTTTTAACATAAGGATTTACAGTTGGTGAAAGGCAGTGAATCAATTTTATTTTGGAGGCTGTGACTCCATCAGCTTCTCAGCATGCACTGTCTGTCCAACCCATCCTTTTCTTGCAGCAGGAATACCTTTCCAAGGGTCATAGAATATGCTGAGTTGGAAGGGACCCACAGGGATCAAGTCCAACCATTAACCCTGCACAGGACCATCCCCAAGAGTCACACCATGTGCCTTAGAGTATCATCCAAATGCTTCTTGAACTCTGACAAGAGTCTCAAGGATGTCCATATATTTGCTCTCTCTGCACAAAGTCACAGGGGGTATGAAGTGAAGACATTCCAGTTGGTGTTATCTACCTTTACCTGCTCAGAAGGAGCTCCTTAAGATTGCCCAGTCAGCATATCTTTTAAGTCACTGATAATGCAGAGTGGGTTGGTCTCACTGCTTGTACAACCATGTGCCACAGTTATGCATTTAATGCACCCCCAGTAAAGCTTTTTGCAGTGACATGCCTATCACTGCTCATATACTCCCTCAAGATGCAAATCCCCCCTGTGCCAGATGATGCAAATAAACATGGTTGATGTCTCACCCATGTTCCAAGGAGCTGCGAGCAGGTCAAGAGAAAGGGCTGTGCACCAGTGGGGTGAATTTATCACCCAGTGTCAGGAATTAATAAAATTGCTTCTGCAGTTGAGGTAGAAAAGCAGCTTTTTGCTGAAGTCTGACCACTTCGTTAGTCTTGTCTGTCTTTGTTTAATATGTGCAGATCCTCAGCTCCTAGCTCAGGTGCCTGAAGCTGATAGTAACTCTCATGAGTGGAAACTGCACACAAAGTCCTCACTAGAACCAGGTACTGCACTTAAGTCTCCCAAGTCCCAGTGCATTAGTATCTGACTGCTCTTTTATAACTACCCTTGGACTGAAGTGAGTTGTCATCTGAACAAATAACTTGGAGTTCATTTTTCAGAGTAACCCTGTGTTACTGGAGGTAGTTTCTGTCCAGTATTTGCAGTCTGTTTGACTAAAGATGCCCAAGGCTTCATATATTTCTGTTCATGACTGACTGACTACTGGGGTCACTTGTATATTTAAAGTAAATGAAAAACAACTCAACAGTTGTCTGCAGTTTCCTCATCACTGCAAGGCTGAGCTAAGGTAGTCTGGGCTTCAGGCTTAAGTTATGTCAGGCTGTATCATGAGCCAAACTCACCTTGAAGATCAGGCATATCATAAGATGTAGCCTCTGTATCAGATGTTGGTATAATCCAGAACATGTTTGGGATTGTTTTAATCTCTCCTGATGTACTTTGAATCTTTTTTTTTTTTTTCTTCCCAGTCTTTCTTCATGGTTTTGCAGAGCAGAAGTGACCTGTAAAAAGTTACTAAACCTGAGGCCTTCCAGGTACTCAGCAAAGAAAGAAATTAAGCAGATGGGGATTTTGGAAAGATGGTGTGGTGAGGGTGGGAAAGAAGTAGTAGGAGGCAGTGTCTGGAATCTGAATGCTACTTGATGCACGTGCACTTTGCTGCTGCTGGAGCTTTAGCCTGTAGTTCCTTGTTTAAATGTTCCTTGACTTAGAATTTTGTCTGAGCATATGAATAAAATTAGGACAATATTGCATGAAGGTCTTGGGATGGAGATGAATTCCTTACCACGTGAAGCACGCTAGGTAATTTTAGACTTGGAAGTTCAGCTTGAAGAAGAAATACAAACCTCCTGAGAAGTAATAGGTGGAGTAAATCGTGACCCTACAGAGTGGGTTTGCATGGGACAAGTCGCCTCTTAGATCCTTGTGGGATATTTCCTTTGTTGCTATGAAAATGAGTTCAAGCCTGCCTAAAATAATCATCTCAACTAACGTGATGAACACTAAGTATACAGCTGGCATGGTATAAGTTCTTCCTTGGAGATTTCTTAGTGAGGGTGAATGCCAAAGTAGAAATCCAGCTGACACAAGTTGAGGATCCTAACCTGTACATGGGGGAGGGGATAGGGGGGAATTAAAAAGATTCCAGACTATTTGCATAAAACGTTTTTCAAAAAGCACTTTTTAATTTTTAAGGGTGAAGGAGGCTTCTCCATTGACTCAGAGGCAACAGTCTCTCTCAGTCTTTAAGGGGTTTGAAGCCTTTGCCAAGAATGTCCTGAAATACCATTCCCTCTACCTTATAGAGTGGGCTTTGCAGCACTGTGATGCCATGGTGGAGACTGCCTCCTCTCACAGTCCTCTGGAAACCAAGATTGTGAAGAAACTAGGCAGAAATCTCAATTTGGGTCAAATGACCTGTGTAATTTTAATATTTACAATAGATTGTAGAAAACCATATACTAATGACTTTATATTTCCTTGACTTGGAGACAGCCAAGGAGTATTTGTATTTGAAATATGGCATGAAATATTCCCAATAGCTGTCCTAAATAAACACAAGAGTGTTTGCATTACCTTTTCACCTGTAGCAGATTAAAGTACTCCTTAGCCATTGGCTGTGAGTGAAACCAAGATCAATCTTTATAATTCTACAAGCCATCGTATAAATATGTTCTGAGTGTTTTTATACATTAATCACAGAAGATTAGGAGGGACATGCCATATTGTGCATATTTCTTGCAAGCAAAATAGAACTGTCTGCAATTCTCATTGCAAAATTATGGAATGGACTGAATCATAAAAAAAACATATAGGAAAATCTGCTATTTCAGGACAGCTGTTCAGTATTCTTGGACAGTTGACACTTTTTTTTTTTTTTTTACAAAAATAAAGCATGAGGGGTTGTTTTTTACTAGAAATAGAGAGCCAAATTCATTAAGGGGATAATTTCAATTCACAAAATAGATCATTTCCTTTCTTCCCAAATCTTGCTGAGCAAGCAACATTCCTTACTGCTATTCCCCAGAATTTTTTTTTTTTTTGAGTTTCCACATCCAGGCCCAACAATAATATCCCATTTTCAGACATAAATGGCAAGGAAGAATAAAACAGCTTACTACAATCATAGCACCATGTGCTGTGACTGCCTGAGCTCTCTCAATCCATCACTTCAGACACCACCATGGTGGCTGGACAGCGACCAGTGTACTGAAGGGAACCTTGCTGGTAATCCAAGCAAGTTATGCACTGTCATACAATACGTGGAGAAGGTCAGCAGTGGAGATCATGAGTATTAATCATTGTGGTTCAGGTAAGATTCTAGCCTCTGACAAGTGACTTTTTTTTTTTTTTTTCCCCAAAAAATTAACCTGTGAAAATTCATACTCATCAGAATAATTTCTTAAAGGTGTTCCTTTTGTGCTTAGTTAGATATACTCTTGAGGGACTTGCTCAGAACTTGAGGGACTTATGTGCTCAGATCCACTTTGACAGTTTGTGTCACTGTTTTGGTGAAGATATTGGGTGTCTTGACTCACCTGTTTTTATCACATCCTCTGTCATGTTTAGAGGTTTTTTTGGTTCTGACAAGGCAGAGGCTCCCCCTTACTCTGTACAAAAGAGGGGGTGGATGGAAAAGTCATATTCCTGGAGATAGGTTTGCTTAGAAAGGTATTTTTGTAGTCGGAGAAGGAACATCACTTAGGAAGGTCAAACCATTTGCTTGTAGAGATCTTGTCACCTCAGGTCTCTAAGAGAGTGATGTCAGTTTTCTGCCATGTAATAGTATCTAATGCCATGGGGGGGGAATAAACTCTTAACTGAGCTGTGAGACCCTGAGAAATACAAGTCATTGTGGGAAAGAAGGCAAGAAAAGGGAAGGATAAGACCTGAAACGTAGCAGTGAAAGACTGAGAACAAAATCTCTGCTAGGAGAGCAACAAGGTACAGCAATTTTCCTCTGCTGGCCAGTATCTTGTTCTCCCTCTCTCCCACTTTCTCTCACATGCCACACGATCATTACCTCAGCCAGCACACAGTTATGCTACATTGCACTGCTGCACTGTCAACAATATCTGGGATATTAAGATTGCCACAGTGCTTTTATGAACTAAATCTTGGAAACTGCTTTCCTTCTCTGTTACTGGAATGTGCCTCGTGCAGCTTCTTACAGAAGGCTTTCAGAATCAGCTAATTAAGCAACGTGGAAATGCATGTGAGAGAAATGCACTAAAGAGAAAAGCATGTGCAAGGTGTTTTGCTCAGTGCCCAGTTCTCCAAGGCAGTAAAGGCGTCAAAGTAACCCCTGCTCCCTTCAGGTCGTGGGAAGTTGAGGGTACTCGGCACCTTTGAACACCTGGCTTTAGCAGCCTGAGCAGCACATTGCAGGATTTCTTTGCACAATTGTTCATAACTTTACTGTGGTACTTGGACAGGGACACTCGTACAGAAGTTCTTGACAGTTTTGGGGGATTTTTTTTTTCCCCCCTTAGAAAAGCACATTGAAGGTTCACAGACCAATTCCTTGCTTCCAGACTGCCTCAGTGCCAAAAGAGCTTCTCAAGGTAGTTGAAAGGTGACTCCTGCCAAGTGCCTCAGGTTATTGGGTTTGGCATTGAATCTTAGCATTAGTTTCTTATGGAAAACTGAACCAGTAGAGGTTCCCATGTTCTTTGAAGGTTTTGGGTACAAAGCAGGAAGATGGGTAAGGACTGAGGGAAATATCTTCTTATTACTAATGACAGAGATCTAGAGACCAGAAGGTTTAAGTGTTAACTGCCATAACAGAAGAGAAAGTCTTGTAATTTTATGAGTTCCAGATAAAAAATATTCCTTTTGTGCCATAGCTTCCTCTCTCTTAGTTAAGGAACAGCAAATGTTGTGGACCTCTGAAATCTAAGCACTGCAGGAAAAAGCTTAGAAACAACTTAAGCACAATAGAAGAAAGCTGTGTCTGGTGTGTGTGATAAGGTTTGAAGATCACAGGAGACAAAATTGCAGAGGGCTTTGACTCTGTAAATCTTACACAAAACAGGAATGAGGAAGGGAATGATAGAGGGGTGAGAATAAAGTGGACCAGTTGCAGTGCACTCTTTGGGGCCTGGGAGAAAAATTAAAATAATCCTTGCTACAAAGCAGCCTTTACAGTAGAGAAAGTGGGTGCAGGAGCCTCTTTTCAACTACTTATTCTACCATTTACTATTGTCTCCAGAGCAAAGCCATGATATGGTGAAGTTGAATGTGGCTTGGCAGGTGTCATAGATTGACTTTCCTTGTTCGTGAGACAGTATCAAGCTCAGATGCAAACTAGGGCTACAGGAGGAAGAAATTGTGTGAATAAAACTAAGGTCTGGTGAGAATAATGGGCTTGCCTGGAGGAGATTTTGTGGTGTTGGCATTGGTCCTGGCCATAATGTTGTATGATATTGTAGTTTCCTTGCCTTTGTACTAAGGTCCTATTTCTGTGTGGCTCAACAGATGTCATAGGTGTTGTAAATCTGGTTGAAAGGTGTCCAAACACATCTGCAGGAGGTGTTCAAGGTAAGCTACAGTGATGGGCCATTCTTTGACTGCCTATTAAAATGAATTTATCACCTATTACAACACAGATGAATCACAGTGCAAAGCCCTTATAAGTTGTTTGGATATAAATTCTTAGTATTAGTCGTGAGCAAAAAGTAGTATCTGATATTTTCTTTTTTGAAACCGCTCATTGAAAAATAACGTTAGTTTCTTTTTCAAACTGTAAACCCCACTCACAGCCAGCCATTTGGTTTGGTTGAAGCACTTTGCTGCAGCACACCAAGACACTTTGCCTTAGAGGGTTTTTATTAAAGGGTGATGTCTTTCTGGCACAGTTTATATTCAACATCAATTTAATATCTGCCATATTCCTATCAGAAGGTAGGAGGAGTGGAAGGACTCCGATAATCCATCTAAACTTATAATGCTTTTTTGGCCTTAAAATCTAATGATCTAATTCAGTGCTTTGTCCTTGTGATCCGAACACTTCTGCAAAGACATTTTTCTCTTATAAAACCATTTTTTCCCACCTGGATGTCCTTGGGTAGGGCTTTAAAGCCTAGGGCTGCCACGCCAGATGAGAACTGTGCATTGCAACCTTGTCCTGTCCTGGATGCTTTTTTGTGTCCCACTCTTGACTTGTCCCGAGCAAGACATCCATCATGCTGCAGAGGATTCCCGGCTTCAGCATGTCAGATAGTGCCAGTCATAATTATAGCCACTAAGGTCCACACCAAAGGGGTTAAAAGGAGATGCTGTAAACTTGGACAACCTTGCTACTGTTTCTGATGGCTAGATTTATTTTCTGGACTACTTCAGTCTCCCTCCGGAGAGTTCATTGTGTAAGTCAGTGTGACAGATTTATCCATGCTCACGGAGACGGTGGCTGTTTTCTCACTAGGCAGGTGGAAGGAGAAAGCAGCATAAAGACAGCTGCCAGCTGAGAGGTCACAGTTGAACTCATGCCATGGAACGGTCATAAATTATAAATCTTCCGAGGAGTTACAGCTTCTGCTCTTATTTCTGTCTTGTCCTAAATTTCTCAGTGGCACTTCTATTTATTTTAGGCATGTCATTATCGTCTGCAAAGGTCGCTGAGTGATTGCTGGGCAGAGTTTTACCCGGAGAGTACAGAGCACAGCCCCTGGCCACTGACCACTGAAGTTTCACACCGTGTCTGAATCCTGCCTGTTGTGCTCCCCACACCTGCACTGTGTATATCTGATGCAAGCAGTTGCACTTGGTATCAACTCTGTCATGGCCTTAAGTTTGTACTCTGATTGGGAGTGTTACCAAAACCATACCCAGGCAAGTAAAGACAGTTACTCAGTGGTAATTTGGGAAGTGCTGTAGATGATGAGACTAGACGTGCTCATTGAAAGTCCACACCAACCCTTGGAGCTGTTCAAAGGTCTGCCCTTGATGTCAGTGGGATTAGGCCCTGGCAGTATAATCCTGCATAGTGGAAAAATGTTCCTACATGATTCAGAGCTCTGAAATCTCATTGCTAGGAGTAGAAGGAAGCATGTAGGGGCTGGATTTCAACTGGTATAGATCGGTGTATCTCCTTTGAGGAACTGGCACTCAGCACCTTGCCTGATCATGCTCTTCAATCAGCAATTTTTTTTTTTCCCCTGGTAGCATCTGTGCATATCCTTCAGTATTTACCACCTTTGAATACTTGCTCACTAAGTTTAGAATAGCCATTCTAAACTTCTACGAATAGCAGCTGCCCCATTGCCTCTCCAAGTACCGTCTATTCTTAGTGTAGCCAAATTCCCCACAAATTCTTTTAGGGCCTGACTTTCTTTGCTTAAGTGCATGTCATTGACACCATCTCCCTCCAACGTTTGTCCTTCTGCTGGTGTGTTTGCTATTTCCACTTGTATGATATACATGCTGTAGGCCCAGTTTAATTACTCCTTCTTCACTGGAGCTGAAACACGTGTGCTCAGATGGATGTTCGTGTGCGATTCCGCTGGAGTCAGTGGAATAAAGCTGAACTGGTGTGTGTGGGGCCAAGTCCTTTAGGATCTGCAGCTCTTATGGACTGAGGTCACTGATTTTCCAACTTGATGTGGATTCTTTATGTCTTTGGTAAGGCTTCTGCTTTCTAGAACTGTTTAAAAACTTAATGTTGAAGGTAAAAACGCACATTGGGAGTGGCACCAAGTACTGCAGCTGCAACGGGGCGTTTGGGATGTGCTGTGGGGAAGCATGGTGGTCACACAGCTCCTCAGGAACTTTCCCTCGCAGGCACCCTTTTCGTCACAGGCTGACTTTGCAAAAAAGAAGGTGGTGGAAAGGAAACCGGGCAAGTAAGAAAGAAGCAAAGAAGACCGGCCTTTTTATTGCTAGTAAAATTTCCTTTACTGCCAAAAGGTCTTTGAAGCAAAAATACCAGCTTGCTGGGTGGCACCCACAACCTGAATTTAGCTTTAACCATATGGTAGCACAGTGTCAGATTTCTCCCAGCACATACAGCTTCCCCTCAAGTGCTTTCCAGGTTCTGAACATCTCTGCAATATTTCTTCCCCTCTCCTTTAGATTTTGGGATATATCACGTTTGTTCCTGCATTTTTTATTATTTTTTTTTGCTTTTCTGACATTCCACTGTCTTGATCACCAGCACCAGTATGATCTTGATTTCCTTAAGCATTTCTCTTTCTCCTCTCAGAAATTTATGTTTCTTTCCAGTATCTGTCCCCTTTCCTCTCTGCACACTCAGGCAAAGGATTCATTTCATTTTTTTCCGCCTTAAACAATACCCTTACTACTTGTGTCAATAAATTACCCATGCCACTTTTAAGAGGCCCTTCTGTCTCCTTCACTGCCCTCTCCTTCTGTATGTACTTCAAAAATGTCCTATTTATCTTAACCCCTGCTGTGATCTTGCTCTGTTCAATTCTCCATCTTTGCCTTTCTTATAACTTTGCCCTCTGGTCTTTACGCTCCGCTGCTGGACCCCATATTTTATACAGAATTATGTTTTTTTTTTTTAATTATAATTAATCCAAATCATGGGATTCACTGTTAGCACCTTTTCCAGTACTATTCTTATTTCAGATTCACAGCATATGTTTGTGTTTTCCTCTTTTCTATTCTCCCTTTTTTTTTTTTCCACTTACTTGCTCAAACAAAATTAAGAATGTCTATATGTTATTTTCTTAGATGTTTTCAGGCTTAGTTTTTCTGCTTAGCCCTTAATTGTAGACCTCATTGCATTACAGATACTGTTATTTAGCAGTCTTTCCTTTCAGACCTCAAACTGCAAGTCATTTGAATAGTGCTTTAATGTGCAAAGGAGAGTGTGTAATAATAGATTATCTTCTTCTATGCCTCAGATACCAAGAAAGTCTTTTTAAGACTAGAAATGTCCCTCTTCTTCTGCATGCAGTACCTGGAAGAGTAGGAGTCTGACCCCACAGGAAAAAGTGAAGATACAACTGGAGTGAAAGGACTTATCAGGGATAATGTCTTATCCTCCACCTAAGACAGTCAATAGCTTTAAAAATGAATTCACCCTTATGTTCTTATACTTTAAAAGGGCAGGGTTATCCAAGGGACCAGAGAGTGACAGGAAAAAGTGACTTGCCCAAGGTTGCTCAGGTCTGGCACTATAGTGTAAGTCTGTGGAGTTCAGACAGTTCAGTGACCCAGCCATTCGACTGCCCCTTTGGGGCAGTAAAGGAACAGTTTCTGCAGCCAGTTTTCCAATTCTCTCATCAATTAAGCCTGCCACTTCTCCCTCTATGCTGAGCAAGTGTCTCTGGCTATCTTTCACAAGTGTGCCTAGATGGTTTGTGTTTGCACATGCCCCACGTGTAATATTCCCCAGAGCCGATCGTCACCTGCCCACCGAGCCTTTACGAGAAGAGTTATTCTCCCTGAATTCCTGGTGACACTCTTTTACAGATATCGTTTTGATTTTGAGCGTTGCCCAAGGAGGTCTTGCTGCAGCAGGTAAACAGGTTCACGTGCTAACTTCTGTGACTTCAAATGGATCTTCTTCACAGACCTCCCAGAGAGTGCTGAGTAATAAACCAAATGTGTCTCTGAAGACCTAGATTTGACATGTAGTTACCTTTTGTCTTACTTCACAAACTCATTGTGCCTTCTACTCTCTGTTTCACTTTCAAAACTGAGGTGTGTTTCTCATCCTTAGAAGAGGACACAAACTGCAAAGGACTGAGAGCCTCAGATCCTGAAAAAAGGCAGAAGCACATTAAATTGCTTCTCCCAAGTTTTCTCAGATTTTACAAATTGCTTGTGAAATACCATTGTGGTGCATAACAGATTAATTGGTCAGCCCTGATGGCAGGGGAATCCGTAGATATTTTATCAGGTTTTAAGTGTGACAGTCTTCTCACTGAAAGATTTATGTAGGTTAAATCCCTTAATTTATAGTCAGAAAAGAAATGGCATCCAGAATGAACACACATGGTTTTGCCCTTTACATTTGAAGAAAACATGACAGAAGATTCCCTAGTCTAATTTTAGCTAGACAATTGGTTTCAACATGAGTCTCCCCTGATGTCTTCCAGCCGTGAGTCCTTCTGTGATGTAACTTCTCTCATGCTGCAGCCACGGAGTCCAGACCCCAGGCGAGACACAGAGCGATGCTACAGCAGGCAACAAGCAGCTGCTATTGCTGTCAAAAGCTATACCAGGCAGCTGAAAGCACTGTGGAGGAGAAGAGGCCAAGGATAGTTTTTCCTTACGCATTTTTCTTCCATCTCTGCCTCATTGCCAAAGAGAGACTTCTCTTATGTGCCTAATCAGGTGTAAACAATTTCAGAAAGCAGTTGGGTCTTTGTTGCTTTCTCTCTGAAGTTCAGGCACGCACCCTGATTTGACAGGAGTGCTCCTGTCTTGTGTACAAAACGTTGGTTGTTTGGGTTTCTTTTGTTGTTTTAGTCTCCTGACAGTAATAGTGAGGGAAACTTCCCACCCTTGTCCTGCGCATGCTGTCTTAGAACTTTTTTAGCATCCCTTCGATTTCCATATGGTTGGAGGGATGCCAAAACTGAATTCAATCTCTCAGAAATCTTTTTTATCCTCTTTTTTTTTTTTTTTTCATCTGCTTTGTGTTTTCCCCTAGCCCCTTCCTCATTCCTCCACATTAGGCATTAGGTAATTATAGAACAGACTCCATGGTGGGCATCCAGAGGACCATTTTAGATTAAATAAATAATAATTTCAACCCCCAAGAGAGTTTTAAAAATATTAAACAGATAAAAATCTACAAAGACCTTGCCTTACCCCCACAACTTATAATTATTTACCTCTTCAATTCACAGTCAACAGGCTGATGTGACTCTGTAGCTAAGCTGGAAGTAGCTGTAGTTGCTAGTTTGTTGGAATAATATCAAATTTCCTTCTATGCTTTGCATAGCTGTCACCCAGTGATATGATAGGTCCATGATTTATTGACCCACTAAAAGCACTTTCACTGACTTGTCATAATAAACTTTACTTAAAACATTGAAACATAAAACATCAACCAGCAGCTCAAACAGAGATGCCATACAAATACTTTCAAATTTAGTTAAGCTCTGGTGCAAATCCTGGAAACAAAGACCCCAGCGTAAGTTTTCTAGGATTTGTCATGCTAGAATCTGTTGTGTTAAGTAACAGGAATTATGAATACAAATGTCTTGAAGTATGAAGCGCTGACAAGAAGCTTGGCTCTATCTCAAACCCTCATCATTTTTGAAGGTCTTGCCGAGACCATGAAGCTGAACCCAGCTGTAGCAATCACGACAGATCTGAGTTGCCAAAAGTCACTGGGACTTCGGCTCATACAAGCTGGTGTTGGAAGGCCTGGCTGTGAGGTGTGTTCCCTGTGACTGTTTGGTTTAGGATCTGTTTCTGTAAAGCCAGGGAGGTTCAGAGGCAGGCAATGGCTGTGATATACACCATGGTCCAAATCTTATATGGCTGTGTTTACTACCTTCTTGGAGATGAGTACATTCAGCTTCTTTTGGTGCAGCTGGATTAACTCGTGGTCTAGTCAACTGGGTTGTGTATTAGGAATTAGTTAATTTAACCTTTCATAGGCATCTGTGATGACCAAGAGGAATTCTCTCTCTAACTGAAGGCATGCGTTAGTGTTTTTCCAGGATCTCCTGAGTTCAGATGGGAAGATCCATACTGATTCCAGTACTCTTTGGGGGCGGAGTCCTGTACAGCAGTGACAGGTATACACTGCATCACCCCATAGCAGCAGTGATGGTGTGCTAGGGCTGTTCAACGTGGTAGCTGGTTTCTTATCTCGTGACAAGGACTCCAGAGATTGTGCTTTACTGTTCAGCTTTCTCATCAGCTTTTCTGGAAGTTTACTCAAACATCACTTACCAAGCTTAAGAATGACTTACAAGTTCTTACTTGGCAATATCTCTTTTGTTCCTAATTGGTGAGCAGTGTTCCTAATTTTGAAAGCCATTAAAATATGCTGAAGTTGAAGATAGCACCTCTCTAAGGAGGAGCTCTACTAAACCCTAAGTATTGTTTTGAAAAATATTGAATAACGGGATGGCAAGGTGTACTCTGTGTTCCCTTCTCTCACCTTCATAATTGCTTTCTTTCATTTCTTTCTCAATAATTTAAGTTAGATCATGCCATAAATGTCTTCAAGACTGAGTATGCAGCTTTATGAATGATCCAGGAGATGTCTGGGGATTACTGTTTTGGGTGTAGTAGTCCACAATTCAACCCATGTCAGGTTTACAGACCCTTTCATGTTATCTGATCCGTGGAATCCCATGGAGATTTCCTGAGCCGCTTTAAAACTGGTGAGCAAACACTGCAAGGAAAGTAAGCAGCTAACAAATCAGGGATCCACAAATACTTTTGTCATCGTGAGACTGCACGAGGCTGGACATACACATGTAAAACAATGGGGATGAAAAAATGACAGATGAGTAGTTGCTAAACTGGAAATATCAGGAAATAATAAGTTCAGCTTTCTCTTCCAAGAGGGGTGTTGAAGCTAAATGCTTTCCAAAAGAGTAAAAAGAAAAATGCAGGAAAACTATGTATTTTCTCTCTCCCACATGCAAGCACAGAACGTAATAGCAATAATTGTTTGTAACTGCAGTTATTTTGTACTAGTTAAATGGAAAATAGATGTTTTGCTGGAAGTATGTTCACAATATTCGTGCTTAGGATAATACCAACCAAAGTAGTCATTCCTGGTTTAGTTTTGTCAGTCTGATGCTCTCTTTCATCATTTACAGGCAATGATCAACCACCTCTTGCACAGGAATGCTATGGATAAAGCCAATTTGCAACCCTGCATGAAATTAATGACATCTCCACTTTGGACAGATGTCCAAACAGATGCTGGGGAGAAGGTGATAGGGATAAGTGTGTGCAAAGCCTGATGGCAGGAAATACTACCCATGACCTACTGAAAAGAGGGTTTTCCCCTTCAGTCAGACATGCACACACATTGCAACATATCCTTGGAGGGTCAGCTGTGTGTGCTGTTGGTGTGCACCTACCTCAGGTTCTCTGTCCAGCAGCCAGAGTTCTTGTACTGTTTCTGGCTTCCCTGGAGAGGGGTTAAGGGCTGAATGCCCGATAGTTAGACACCCACTTTCAGGTGGTGGAGATCTCTAACCTCATGCTCTGTGGCCACTACACCTTCCTTGTTGTAGTCCAGTTTCAAACATGTATCACAGGATCATCAAATACTCTCCACGCTAAAACCAGCTTCTTAATTAAGGAGGGCCATCAGAACAACTACTTTTGCCTACTTGCATTTGGTCTCTCTGCTTTCAGTCTCACGGCTGAGGTCAGCAGTAGTGTTTTTATAAGGAAAGCATAATTTCACTCAGGGCATGGAGCCTAATTAATGTGGAATCTAAAATTCTCACCTGGGAATTTGCTGTGTTGAGGTCCTTATGCTTCAGGCTTTCCATGGGCAGGGTACGCACTGACTTCTGTGGGAGTTTATCCCCGGGAAGGGGAAAGATGGGAGGGTGAAGATGTTATCAATTCTTATCCCAAATACGTGGAGGAATTACTGGAATTTTGCAAATGCCTTAAATGCATTTTTCATAAAGAGAAAAGAATTTTCAAATGAGCAAATAGCACAGTTAGCTTTTCCATCTACGCTCTTTTGAGCCCTAAATTCATAAGGAAAGGTAAAATATAGCTCACAAGTTTTGTTACCTGGACAGTTGTAATCATGCAGCTTGCTTGAACATCATACATCACATTTGTATTTCTATCATGGGCGAACTAAAAAAAGTCGTTCAGCAGCTTAAATTTAGAAGAATATTACTGGAAAGATAGCATTTTTCTATCAGTGGGTGAAAATGAGTTTGCTTGTAAAGGGTCAGAGGAGCAGTCAGGTAAAATCCTGTCCATTGGACCAAAGATTTTTACGTGGTGCTGGCTCCTTTGCAAAGGCTTCAGGATCTCACACTTATTCTGCTCCTTGTTTAGCTGTGTTTGGTGAAACTGTAATTGTCACATGCTGATAGAGAGGGGAATGTTGGTTCATTTCCTTCCTTTTGTGGTTCTCGTAGTAAGAGGATACTTGATTTTATAAAACGTAATTGCATTGACTGCTCTTGTTACCAGGATTGATTGTATTGACTTGAGTTGCATGTTGTTATGTTTTCACACTCTTACTTTGAAATATAGTTTTGCTTTGGTGTTGGGTATTCCCTCCCCCATCCCCCGCACTTTGAGATTATTTACAGTACATTTTGAGTTAAGGTTCTTCTGCATTTGATTTATCAACCACTGGAATTGCTCTGAAATGCCGTCAAAAATATTCCTGGTATCTACGTGACAGTAACCACTAGAACTGATTGCTGTTGACCTCAGTCATGTCAACCATCATAACCTTCCCTCAGGTTAGAAGGTTGAAGCTGGGAAACACATTTCAGCTTCTTATTCCTGTGTGTCACGTCCTTATTGCAATCCATTTCAATTGTTCATTAGGGAATTGGGATAGCTGAGAATACCACAGTGAATAAATAATGGCAACTAGACATCTGTAGAGACTGACACGACCAGCAAAATGCAGGGGCTGTGCCACTGAGCCCTTGAGGTGAAGGGAATTATGAAGATTTCATTTTAGATGTGGTGGTGATGATAAGTTATTTGTGGAAGTGTGTATTTACTTGGATAACCATGAGAAGCGTGTTTGGGGGGGTTAAGGCTGACATTTTTCAGTCAGGGGGCACTTAGAATTAGGTACTTAACCCCATGTAGAGGTACCTCAAAGGATGTAGTAAGATTTCAAGAGCTGATAAATACTGAAATTATTGAAGTCTGGGAGTACTCAGTATGTCTGAAAATTAGGCTACTTCTGTGTAGCTGCTCAAATATATTGTTTTGGAAAATGACTTCCAAAGGCATTTTAGAGAATGTGAGAAAAGGCCATCGCCTCTTTTGAAAACCTTTGCTTGAAGTGTCTGTTTTTAGCCACTGAGGTGGAATTGGAAAAATTATAGACGCTGTTGTAACTGTTCTGTTATTGAAATCAGTGAGAGAATTACCACTGATTTCTGTGGAAGCTGGATTAAGCTGATAAGTGCATAAAAATCTGACTTGAAAATTTGGTTTAAATCCTAAAAATCATATCCTCTCTTTCTTTTTGAACAGAACTGATGCTGGATTTAAGAAACATTTATCCAGTTTTCTTGCAAAGGGAGTATATAAAAGACGTTTATGCATTCCTCAGCAAAAAAATGCTTTAGCAAAAGTAATTGAGAGTTTTTTCTGTTGTATAGCTTCTGATTTTCCTTTCTTTGCATTATTTCCCCCCCTTTCTCCCACTCTGTGTTCTGTAACATTTTGAATTCCAATTCTAAGTTGATATGTTTGCAAAGACTTTGAGAAGAGATCTGAAATACCTCAGAAGGAGCTGTTAATAGCCTCAAAGACCGGATTAGAGGACATACACATACCGCCTGTGTAGTATTAGGTCTCAAGTAAAGTCTTGTTTAAAGTAAAATACCAACTGTCTTTTGAAATGCCATCATTCCCCAAAGTCCTGTTACAGAGCCCTAAATCCCGAATACAGTATCTCTACATCTACAGGGAAAGGACAAAGGGTCAAAGACATAGTTTCTCCTTATTTAAGATTCCTCTTTCATTTTATTACAGGACCCTGGGGTAGTCTCTCTCTTCAAGTCCAGTCTTCACCAATCACATGCTAATAACTTCAGCTGAAAGAGGGCTCTACCCTAATGTCATTATACTCCCAAGCAATGATTGATTGTGTTATAGTATGTTTTTGAAACCTAATTACTGTCTCAGTTTCTATTTGAGCTCATTAATCTTCTAGCCTGTAAATAAGTAAAATTGACTAAATAACTGAATTTCTTTAATGATGGGTTCAAGTTATCTTTATACCTACTGTTTGTATTAACCTTTTTCTTGCCAGAAGTGATTTTTTCTTTTCTGTTAGTGGTGGTTTTTTTTTTAGTTTTTATGAGTTTGATGGCTGGCAATGCACCTGTTTCAAACACCTCACTGAATGCATCACTGGTACTGAACAGACAGACCCAGCCTGGCTCCAGCCTCCCCATCCTCCTCAAGCCAGAGGGCTGCTTTTAAGGTCCCATAAGAAGCAGTCCTACCCTACAGCTGTAGTCTTGCAGAAATCATCTGGGAAAACTGGTAAGAAAGTACAGAGCCAGCTCTCTGTTTCCCTTAAGAATTAGATAAAAGAAGAGAGGAATTCTTCAGAAAACTGTTTATTCTGTTCCCTCTGTATTGAAGGCACAGGGCTTTGGACTGATCAGCAGTCTTCAGGTCTTCTGGGCATCCTCTTGATGCTGGATGCCTGTGACTGGTTGAGACACTCAGTCCTGGGGGGCAGCAGCAAGACCCCAGCAGCCTGTTGTTTGAGAAACCGTGCCTGGACTTTGTCTAGGACCTTAGCCATGTGTTCTGCCAAAAAGCATCACCAAGTCCTCGAGGCAATATGCCCTTATATAGCCTGGAGTGTCTCCTCAGCGTGTGGCTTCCAACCGGACACTTTTCCCTGAGTATTTAAGCCTTTGGTAGGTTTGACCATAGCGACTTGAGAGGTCAGTGTTCTCTGCAGTCCTTTTTTTCTAACAAGAGCCTCATCTGCTGGATCCTTGCCACTGCTGACAAATAAATGAAGGCTCTGGCAATATCCAGACTAAGCCTGTGGAACAAATTTCCAGGAAAAACAAGCATGACCACTAGCTTTAGCACAAGCAGAAACATATGGCAACTTCATCTCCTCGTTTTGGTTCCCTCCAGTAAACTGATTGAATCTACAGATACATGCACCTATTTAAATTCTCTTTCTATGAGATGCCAGTCAGGAAGCAAGGAAACAGTGATTGATTATTTTCATTTATTGGGAAACACTCAGATAGTGTGGACAACGGGGACTTTATAAGCACCCAGGTGGACGGGACATCTCAAAGGCTTGCCGTGCTTGCCAGATGTGTTAGCTGTGACTTCAGGCCCTGGTGAGAGACTTCAATTTGATCTGTGTCTTGCAAAGTACTTAAGCATATGCTTATCTCTAGATATATGAATAGTCCCTTGAGAATGCCCATGTGCTTAAACTTCGGCATGCATTTAAGTGCTTTGCTGGAGCAGGCTCCTAAGTCTTTCTGGGGATAATTAAGTCATGCCGAAAGCTATTTTACTGCCACATTTTCTTTCTGGTTCACGGGATGAGAAAATCCATTTTCATCAAAATACCAAGTGGATCATTTTTAACCTGATTATTTGTTAAAGGATTCGTGTCATTAAAGTGAACTTCTTTGCTCCTTCCTTCCATTCAGTGGGTGCCTATATTTTTAATACATCCACTTCTATTGCTTAGCAATGAGCTATGCTGTAATGGAGCCAAACTCTACTTATATACCTGGTAGCGCTAATGAAAGGTGGCGACCTTTGGCCACTCCTTCAGTAATGAACCTCTCTACAGTAGGACCAGATGGTGCTTTCACTTCCAAGGGTGCAGCATTACTGAGGTTATGCAGGTGCAAGTGTATTTCTGGAAAAGTTTCCTGCCCGGGGGAGTGATGCAGTGGGATTGGTAGCCAGAGGCAGAAAATAGCCTTTGGGGGACAAATGCAAAAGAAACATACTCATGGAAAGTGGGGTTTGTGCAGCTGGCATTATGCAGCACAGACTAGATGGTTACAGCCTTAATGCTCTTCTCCTGCTTTTAGGTAGGAGGCTGTATGGACTTATGGTTTGTGGGCAAAGGAGTTTGGTTATTCACTGCTTGGAAATGTAAGAATAAAAAAAACCTCACCAAGTCAATGTGGCCATGCATGTAATGATTTGGGATTTTCTATACAGCCACAACAAAGGGAAGGAGTAAGGGAAGGAACAGGGAAAACTCTGGGTTGAGAATCTGTAAAGGAATGTTGGCCCAACCTTGAACTGAACAACCTGCTTTCCACAGATGTGGCCAAAGGTGTTGGAATCAATGTCCAAAGCACAAAGTGGGTGAAAGGAGGGGAGTGATACATCTGGCTGCATCTTTGGGCATTCCCGTGTTGGGGTGGCTCAGCCTCAAGACTCCAGATAAAAACAAGTATGTTCCGCTTCATTTCCTGTTTTGGAAAACGGGGGTTGAATGCTAAAAGGCTAATTGCACATTGTTTTTAGAAATTAGTTTGATAATTCATCATATTATAATTAAACTAATTAGAACACTATTCATTTCCAACCACCTTAATTAGGCCTCAGCTTGGCAGGGAGCCCGTGAGACCAAAATGTTGCAATTTGTTAAACAATCTAAAGACTTTGATAACAAATGACTGTATTCAGTTACATTTTAGTTAATAAGATTTATATATTAATCTAGTTATACTTTGTTCCCTCAGAATTTGGCAGAGCTTGCAGGTCTTCTGATCCCTCTACGAAATTCCTGAAGACTGAGTTAAAATAACTGGAAAATTTTCCCAATCTGACAGAGACTCTCCTGATTTTTGCGCTGTAGCGAGCATTCGTAAAGCTGTAGTGATTTTTGTGTTTTATTATTTTATTATTATTATTATTTTCGCCTTTTTATAATTGAGTAAACAGCTTTCAAAATAATGCAGCAAGTTTTTTAGAAGAGGCACAGACCAGGGCTGCAGGCTGGGAGGGTGTTGGGGTGTCCCACTGTCCGTGGGTTTGCTTTTGGGGGCGCTGTTGGATCAGGCTGAGCTTGTTCACCCGCACGGCACAGGAGACTCCCTTGGTACCCTCTTCGGACTCGCGGCCCTTGTCATATCACTGTGACAAACGCTTGGGGAGGGCGTGAGCTGGCACCCCAAACTCACACGGGAGGTGGAGGACTTCCGTGGTGTTTGGTTCATCAGTGGTGAATTTTCCTGCCTGCTCTCTTTGACAGCATAATGAAGTGATAATTACCTAAATGAATAAATGTTGATGGCTGAGATAAATATCCACATTCCCTTAATCTATTTTCCTCTGAAATTGCTAAAGGAAATTTGGCTTTAATGGGAGGTATATGTCAATTTTTACAAATGATTGTAAATCTGTTTAGAGAGAACTTAGATGAGTCAGTCTCTGTTTCAGCAGTAAAAGTTATTGATGTATGAAGGCATAAGATGGACCAAAAAAAACCGAACAAGATATTG
This sequence comes from Empidonax traillii, assembly GCF_003031625.1. Lineage (NCBI taxonomy): Eukaryota > Metazoa > Chordata > Aves > Passeriformes > Tyrannidae > Empidonax > Empidonax traillii. The sequence goes on from NW_020955234.1 coordinate 400,026, forward strand.
TAATAATTATGTTTCTCAGTGTCGTTACCTTTTGCAACATCTGGTTTGTTTCTGTTCTTTCCACATCCTGCAGATGTTGCTGAACACATGAAAAACACTGACAGGAGAATATTTTAGCCAAGAAGCAATTTCAGTGAATATTATAAAAGGGTATCCTCTTAACTCTCCAGAAGTTGAGTAAGCAAAGACTTCTAGTTTCATTGCTAGTAAAGATCAGCCCAATAAGCAAATGGGCCAAGGGCCCTCTAAAAGTGTCAGAAATAATCTGTTGTGGGTGAAATAGAAAAGTAACAGTCTGGTAACAGTATGAAATAACAAATCCAGATTGATTCTTATTCTGACACCCTTCCTGAGCCTTACTTCTTAAATAGTCTTCCTGATATTAGAGGTTTGTGCTCGAGCTGCTGATGTGGGATTTCCTTCCTTGCCCATCCCCGGTTCAAATGGAAGAAAAGGAAGATTATGGAAATGTGAAAAGCCTATATACAGATAATTTTTATACTGTGTTTCAAGGTTGTGTAACTTACTAGTGGGTCAGATTTTGAATTCTCTCTGCCCATCTACATCACCAGCACATGCGCCAGTGTGCTGGACAGTGAGTTATCCAGACAGCAGGGAGCAGGATCAGTGTCCATGATGACTGAGGGATGCACAGTCTCCTGTTGCAGTAGGGGTAGGAAGGGAAGCCTGTTCTGTGCTTTGCTTTTACTGTAGCAAATCTGTTTGCTACAGCTGTCCTTGGCTCTTAAACAGTCCTAAAATGGTTAGTTTGTCTGAGGCTGCTGACTGGTTTTCCATTCTGATGACCCAATGCATCACCTGGTTTCTCTCTTGATTCATTTTTCCATGGGTCTAGTCACTTTTTCTGAGCAAATCTGGGAAATCTTCTGGCAGAGGCTGGAAGGCAGGGAAGTTGCAAACCATCATCATCCTCATCCAGCAACAATGTTGGCTTCTTCCATGGCCTTGGTTAGAGCAGCTCCCAGGGTTCAAGAGGCAGCAATGCAGCTACTACTCCTTCCCCAGTCACTTTGATGGGTCTACAGCAGTGCGTTTGTGCTGCACAAATGGGTCTGCACAGAAGCCTGGAGCTCTCCCAGAGGTAACTCATTATCTTCTGTCACAGACGTCAGAGTTGGGAGAGAACTTCCTGCTCTTGCTGCCTCCTCAAAAATATCTATGGCAAAGGAGAAATCTTGAGAGCACAGAAATTAATGGTAAATTCCCGCTGCTTTCTCAGTGGCTTGGGTTTGACCTCAGATATTGCACTCTGAAATGAGAAAGACTGAGAGTGATGAAAAGGGTGACTCTGAAGCAGTCCTTGTCTGAACAAGTGCAGAAGCAAAAAACTGATTTGAAATGAGTGAGACGAGGTGGGAATCTGAAAAAGACTGAGGAAGGGAAAGACTATTATATGTAATAGCTATTTGTCAGGGAAAAATAGGACATTATGGAGGAGATATTAGCAAAACTCTGCTGTGACTTAGCAAGTGATGGGACAGGAGTGTGCAGGCTGCAGAAAATGCGTGGGATGTGCCTCGGCCACTGGTGTGTTGCCTCCAACTCATTGCAGAATAATTCAGAGATGAATTTAAAATCTTGTACCTGAAAGACAACCTGAGCGCCTGAAACAGACTACAGCTGCCCTTGCTGCCATAGAAATCTTTTTCAAAGTCTTTTCCTTTTATGCAGATGAACATAAATTAATGGTTGTTTTTCAGCAAAGAAGCAGCAGTAGATGGGAAGGTGCATAAACAGGTGCATCGTTTCTCTCCTCCCCTCTCGAGCAGCTCATTTTAATATACACCAGTTATTGCTGTGCATAATAATGAACATCTGTCAAATGCTTTCCAGAGTGTGTGAAAATCCACCTACAGAGCTACAAAGCAGGCGAGCGGCGTGGTAGCTGTGCTGCTCCCTGTATTGCCAGTGGAAGCTTCTCCAAGTTGAAATCTCTCCAGTTCGCACTCTACTTCAGACCTGTATTTTCTAGTCAAATATGTTATTTCACTGCACAAAGCATAAGGAGACTCCAGTGACCACCAGTGTCCCTGGTGCAATTCCACAGAAATCTCTGACTCCCCTTGAGTCCAAGGCCCTGGAGAGCCCCAGTTCCTGGGGTGATGGCCTCCTGCCAGGAAAGAATGAGGTCCCCTGGGCCAAATTCTCCCCTCAGGTAGAGCCACTGCAACCCTAATAAAGGAAATGAGGTTGCCAGGGTGTGGTTGGAGACAGAATTTGGCCATATTTGAAGTGTGTGGAGTGACTCCAGGATGAGATCAAGAATTGGCCTCTGCCCCCAGCCTCCCATTCAATATTAGTTCTTTATAAAGCAGAATACATTGCCTCACGCTTGCATTTCTGTAGCAGAGGTTGGGTCCAAAGCCCTCTGAAGATGTTTAGAGTTTTCCTTTTGGAGGCTAGATCGGGTTACTAGACAAGACATACCATCCAACTGCAATAAACTTGTTCCTTAGGTGTATTTTTGTTCAGACAAATCTCAGATCTAATGCTCACAGCTGAGTTTGAAAATTCCTCTTTGCTTTTACTTTTCTCCATCGAGAAGTGAAAAGGAGACACAAAAAATACCCCTAAATGAAAACCCAACACTCAGCTCTGAGAGCCTGTATTTGGTTGGTGATGCTTTACAGAGGTCACAGGGATTAATGAAAAACACAATTAGAACAACATCAAGCTGGGGGCCCCAGTTTGTCACTGAAGGATCCCATTTGGGTATATCGTATTGCATTATGTGATGTAAGAATGTGGGCTAGTGTAATCAAAATGTAACTGCAATCCTTACCAAAAACACCTGTTTAACCTCAGCTAACCCGGGAAGAGAACTTTAGACTTTTTTTTCCTTACTTGAGCATCGGCAGCGTAGTGGTGAAAGCACAATAATGAAGCTTCTGTTTGTAGGTCCAGGAAATGGAAGTACTCAGAGCTTGTGCCCAGTCCGTCCCAAAATCTATGTTATGTTCCTTGGTTATGTGATTACTTAGTTGTGTGCTTGGGAAGACTGCCCAAGTGAGAGAAACGGGACCTGAAGATGGAAATATTTCATCTGTGATTTGATAAACTGTGGCTAGTGGCAACAAGAGCTGCTTCTGGCCTAAGAACAGAGGTCTGTAAGGTACCAAGAACCCCACCTTATGGAGGTAGAGAGGCCTTTTGGCACTTCTTGAGGAAAAACTTGTTTGAAAATGGAGTGATGGATAATGGTCAGAGCTCGGAACGCAGATCTGAGTTGAAATTTCCAATTTTATCACTTTTGTCCAGTGAGCCCTTGGAATCATTTCCTTGGTGATAAATACTGAGTAGCTGCCAAGGCAGAGTGGCTCAGCAGCAAGAAAGAAATATCCTGATGGTTCAGGTATCAGCATGAGATTGGAGAGAAAAAAATTCTTGCCTTCTATTCTGCTGGGAACGTTTTTTCCTTGTGAGATTGGGCGTATTATTACTTCACCTGATTTTAACTGTCCAGAGTTTAGTTTTCAGTTTAAGTCAGTCACTGAAATTCTTTCTTTCTTCAGTGATTCATCCTGTTATTGCAGTCCCTTGTGTATGGGATGATTAATGTTCTGAAGACATTTCTCTAACAGTTGCAGCTCATATAACTACCTGAGATGCTGAGCTTTTAGTTAGCTAAGACGAGGTGAGATGACTCACATCTTTACTCGTGGCACCCCAGCTGATTGCTTCTGTAGAGCAAGGACACCCACCCTTCCTTGTTTCATCAGTGTAACTACTTGTAAGAATAAATGTATTAAATTTTAAAAAGAACACCTTTCTAAGGGCCTACATGAGGAAAATGTTTCAGGAGTTAGCGGGAAGCACTCGCTTTGTTTTTCATATTTCCTAAAGAAGGCTGAAAAGCCACCACAGATCCTTCCTCACCCCCTTTTGCCATGCTGTGCTGACAAATTTAGGCTTCTCACTGCCTTATAGAAGATCAGGAGTCCTCAAGGAGATTTCAGGTGTCAGGGTGTTAACCTAAGAGCTCCAATGCAGGGAAGACACATGGACCTGCAACTGAGGTTACATCCCGAGCTGGTGATAAATCAACAAGCTTTACTGACTCCACAGAGCTATTGCCTTGTTTCCAGTCCAAAGGGTCCGGTGGATATATGATACCTTTACGCTTCCAAACAGAATCCTGAGTGAAGTGTCAGAGCTGTTGCAAGGTAAAGATGTAGTTTTGGAAAGGTGGTCAGTGATGGAAAGCAAATAAGGCATTTCTGAGACAATGTCAGGCAAGCGAGAGACCTGGGCTGTGTGTTTTAAATATTTGAGGAAGCTGTTCTGGCAAAAAGGCTCAGAGCTGAAAGGCCACAGATAAATCTGTCGTGAGGGGCAACAAAACCCCAGTGTGCCAAAATCCCTGGTTTGTCATACCCCAGTTCTGATGGAGGACCTGCTGAGGTAGTTTCTGCTTAAATACATCACGAGACCTTGTTCAGGCTAGGGTAGAAAATAAAATGAACATCAATATAAACCAAATGAACAAAATACTGATATCCCTGTTGCACCAGCAGACCATACCACATGGCATGTTCTGACTTTGGTACAGCCCAGAGTCTGTGCGTTGCCTGTCTGTGCTGTGACTGATTTACCAGCACTACATAAATCACTTGTTCCCATAGGCATTAAATTACCAATATTTTTTAAGTAGTTTACTGATTTTTTGTTTAAATTTATTTTAATCAAAGCAAGGTGAAACAATTTCCCGTGCTGTGCTGATGACTTGTTTCAGGCAATGGTTTGTCTTGAGACAGACAGTGTTTCATATCATGTTCTCTGTGGGCTTGTCAAGGCAAATATTTGTCAGTGACCTAAATACTTTAATGAATATTAGGGAATCATACATTTTAGGGAATAATCTTGCAAGAGGGATAAGAACCCAAGTTCCAGCTGACCCCTCCCTCCCCTTTCCTCAGCCCACAAAACCTGGAGGGATTAGTTACATTTTGAAACAGATGCCCCTATAATTAGGGAGGAAGAAATATGACTGACTGTTTGGAAAAGACACTTTTGGGTAACATGTCAGCAGACCCACAGATCCATTACAGAAGTGCAGTCTGACAAAACAGCTTAGGGACTCAACTTGCTGCTCCTCTTCCATGAAGGCAGTTTATATCAATGAAGATGCCCCACAGTCCTTCAGCCCAGAAAGGTTCAGACATGGGAGGGCCTGTGGAAATTTACAGCAGCCAAAAAGCCCAGGACTGAAATTTCTTTAATCTGATCAGACTTGTTTTAACTCTGAGACATAAATATCCAGCACATTACACCTTTGATTTACTATTATGCATGTATCAGAGCAACAGTGGTCCTTTTGAATTATGCATTCTCTTAACAGAACATTAAACCTTATGGGGAGATGGAGTAGCCCAACACACAGCTATTATCCTGACAGAGGGGAGGGTGAGATCAAGAGTAATGCTCCCAGGCTACAGAAACTCTGAGTTTTTGTTGGATTGCTTGAATGAGCATTATAAATAGCACTTTGTTCCTTCTCGTTAATAAATAGTGTTTAGATTGCTCACAAGAAACCTGATAGATGGGTCATCAAGAGAAACAGGAGGGATTATTATTAGACATAAAAGAAGAACAACATCACTAAGTCCTGAAACTTGCCCTGAAACTGCTACAGCCATGAGGCAGGACTGTGCCTGGGCTGCTGAGAATAAAGCATATCTTTTAATAACTTGAAAATCCATTTGGTTCTTTATGTCAAGTCATGACCAAAAGTTACTACGGTACTATAGGAAATCAAGTTTGATTTTGTAATATAGTCAAATGAGTACTTTGGAGTGCCATGTCTAAGATCAATAAGGAAACGGTAACTACATTTGCTGTCATATGATGATATTGATGTAAAACCAAAATGGTCAAAATTATAAAATCAATTTCATAATTTAATCAGAAATGTTTATTGATACTATTAAAGCTGAATTCAGTAGCTGCTGATATGCAGTTAATTTCTTACCTGTCAGAAAAACATATTGAAATGTTCTTTCTTTTAAATGCTTGGAGTTAATTCGTTGAAAAAAGAAAAACCTCAGCAGCAATCTGTGGCTGGAATGGGCAGAGGATGGGTTTGGATGGGGAGATGGGTGGAGCTTTTCTAGTGGTTTGTACAAAATATTTTAAGCTTTGCAGAGCAACTTCTGTTTCATGTATATATGCACACGTGTGTATAATGTAACCTTGGCAATAGCAGTGCGAGGAACTGCAGTGTCACAGCACCAGTCCTGGCCCTGGTGAAGGCAGTGGGAACTTCACAGTCAAATTCAGCAGAGCCAGGACTGGCTGTTGGATAAAGGATCTGCATTTACCTCCTAATCCAGGATTGCACGTGGGCAGGAGATCTGAAGTGCTGGTTGTGGGCTGCATTTTCTTCCTGCACTGTTTAATCCTGGGTTTGTGTAGCTGCTCCTCTGTGGTAGGTGATGGGGATGGAAGGGAATGCCGATTTAAAGAACAACAAAAAAAAAAAAGATTAGGTTTACCTTTGCTCCTGTGCTCCAGTCTAACCAAGTTTGGGCTCAATCCTACAATCTGGTGTGTGCTGCAAAGGCAGTGAAGCAGGCAGAGAGGGCCACAGAGCAGGTCAGCAGTGTGTGGGGTCAGAATTCACAGGTGAGAGTGATGGTATAGGTGGAAGAAAGGAAAAAGGCGGATTGGAGGTTGCTAGGTATGGATTATATCTACCATGTGGATATGAAGTGTTTTGTTCTGGGCCTTTTTCTTCGTGATGCTCTCATGAAGGAACCTCTGAGCACACAGGGTGAAGGTATCCCAGGGGCTAGGAGAAACATAACCTCACTGTGGAAATCAGGGGGTCACCACTGAGGTAGTTCTTTGGAAATAAAAGGAAAAATGAAATTTAAAAAAAAAAAGAAACTGAGATTTCTGTGTGATTGGAATTGACTGACTTAGAGAAGGACTGCATGGGCCGAAGAGTTGGAGAAAGGATAGGTAAGACTGCCTAATTCCCTGTAGACTGTATGCCCAATAGAAAAAACCCCATTAATCTCAGGCAGCAATACCGAAAATGTTCTTCATTACTGAGCAGAAACTGAGCTGACCTCTGGATGGGTTATTTTAATGTATTTTTTTCCACACAGTACTTCTGGTTTTTAAATACTTAATTTCAAAGGAGGCTATCTGATGAGAAATGTTCTCTGTTACAGGATTTTTGCACTCTAAAGAAATTAGTTTCTTTTGTGCTCTGTGTAATAGGTAGACCATAACATCTGTTTAGGTCCTTCCTTTCTACTGAGATATGTGAGATTATAGGTCTTGCATGGAAGCATTTATTTGAAATTGATCAATATAAATTATTGATGGAGCAATTTATTTTTATTTTTATTTTTACATAGATACTCAAAGATTACTACTTCTTTTAGGGCAGTGCAAAAAAGTTTAAGATTTTCTTATTGTGATGGAAAAAGATATTTCAATTCCTCATAGTGAATGTGAGTGATGTGCATTTGTCCCATACCAGAAACAGACCTAGGTATGCACAAATTCATTTATACTTAGATTTGTGTTCCTCATGATCTTAAATCCTGTGTGAAGCTACTTTTAATAGGCCAGGAAGAAGTTCATTCCATGTCTCTAGGCAGCCTGCAAACAAAGCATACTGCTAACCGTGCCTTACTGTGGCTTTCAAGGCTCTCTGCAAAGATGGAGACCAGATTTTGTACCTGGCACAACTCAGTGTTGAGCACCAAAATTATTTATCAGAGGCGATTTTTTGGTAGGTAAGATGTAGCTCTGGATACTCTTAAGTTCAGGTTTAACACTTACCTCTGCTACAAGTCCATGACCTCCAAAAGGTAGCTTAAATTTGGGGATAGGTTTAGATTAGATATTCAGAAGAAATTATTTACTGTGAGGGTGGTGAGGCACTAGAACAGAGAAACTGTGGATGCCCCATCCCTGAAAGTGTTCAAAGCCAAGCTGGATGCCCCTCTGAGCAACCAGGTCCCTGCCCATGGCAGTGGAGTTGTAACTGGATGAGCTTAAAGTCTCTTCCATCTCAAAGCATTCTGTGATTCTATGAAACTGCCTGTCCATCAGATATGAATCCTAGCCCAGATACTCTACACAGAGTTTGTGAAAGAGAGGGCCTTACCACACGTATAAATCTTCCTTTTTTTCTTTTTGTAAAGTAGCAGAGACCATTTGGGAAACCAATAATGAAGTTCTCTGCTGTCGCCTTTCCTTTTAATATATTTATCAGTATGGAATCAAATAATCTTTTCTCCTTCCTACCCTAGAAAATGATAGTAGCAAGCCTGAGCAACCTACCTGTTTCAAGGTTTGTGGAGTAAGGGGTTTTTAATGTGACAGGCAAGAAGACAGATGAGGCATTTTTCAAAGTGGAAGCAAATTTAAGTCACTAAATCACACACACACACAGAGCAAGAGTTCCTTTCTTTAACATTTCCAGAAATTCCTCAGAGTCCTTGAAATGTGACCCTAGAATCTGATATCATGATTTCTTTTTCTCTGTAGAATTATATGGAGGATTTATGTTCAACTAGATGAGTGACACCATTTCTTGAGAACGTGGGGCTCGTTCTCCTTGATTTGCACAGGCTTGTTTTGCTGGACTTGAGCCTTTTAAAACTGTGTGTCCAGTTCTGCTCTGTGGAAGGGGCTGTTCAGTCTTCAGCTAATGGAGAAAAAGAAGAACTGCCAGAAGGTTCATTCCTCCTCTGACACCTGTTGCAAGATGGGATGAACCATCCCTAGAAAGCTCTCTGTTTTCATTATGGAAGGAGTTTAGAGGATGAGATTAGGCACAATTCTGACTTTCACGTGGTTATAGGAGAACCAAGTGACCAAAGATTTTGGACGTCTGCAAATCCCAAAATGTTGTAAGCTGGCAATGAATGAACCACAAAGTTCAGAAGATTCTTATACCTGTTAAAGTGGGATTGTCTGCCTCAGTGTTTAAGGCTTTTTTATAAGATTTAGCTGAGGGAGTGCAACCAGTTAGTTAAAGATTAGACTGGACTAAACAGGGCTGAGATCTTTTCCTTGCTCTGATGTTGTTTGTCTGAGTGCTAATTGCTTGTCTGTATTTTATTTTTCCTTCAGCATAAATAATTATGATAGTGTGTAAATCATAATGGTCTTCCTTAATGGAATTCAGGAAAGATTATTGACTGCTATGCTATTTTTGGATTGAACTACATTTGAGAAATAGGAATGACAAGATTTGTTTTCATAAGACAAGTAGCTGAGCCTTTGATATCTGATTTGGAATATTTGTCTATATAACACACATCAGTAAAGTAATTTGTATCCAGTTTGTAGCTGAGAAACTGGCATATTTTATGGCTGATATAACTGATTTAGAAACTGACTTACCAGATTGTCCCATGTACAGTGGAGAGGAATGGGGCTGCTGATCTGTGCCAGGGTGGGGGGAGAGTGGAGACTTATTCTTGGAAATGTTCCGATGTTGTGGAGAAGCATTTAGGGAAGCCACAGGAATGCCAGGATTAAGAGCCTGAATGCAGAATAAAGCTTAAGGAGAGGGTGATGGATTGCTTAGTTCTTTTATTAAGACCTCATACTGTGCTGTATTTAGTATAGGTTACAATCGTTCCCAAAATTTGCAGTCATATCTGAGAAAGGACAGAAGGAAAAGTGCTGTGAGATGAAACTAAAAGAGTATGAAGATTGACGAAAAAATTTAGTTGTATAAAGGAATAATGTAAGTTTATTTATAAGCTATAAAAGATCTCAAATCATATACCCAAATCTACACTTCTATCATGGTGTCATAAAGCCCATAAAAACTTGTGGTTCTTTATCTACCATGAAAATGCAGTGCTGATGCATTTTTCCTGTGAAATGTGGTAGACTGAGGTCATGGAGATATTATCAGATCTTTCACCACCATGCATCCAGGCAAATAAAATGTGAAAATCAGTTTTCAAAGCCCAAATCTCTAAAATGTCACAATGAGTTTTAAAGCCTGAAATTGCAGCTCTTAGTGAAAAGCCTTGTGGTGCACTGTTAACATTTGTTAGATGGCAGCAGAAAGGCCACTTAGAGCAATGAGGATGACTTTTTGTTTGTTTTCATCTTCCATTAGACTATGACAAAGTATGAAATTTGCCATTTAACCGTAACTACCCCATTAGAACTGTTGTTTCTTCCTGCAGTTCATGTGGAACTCTGAATTCAGAATTCTGAGTGATGGCCATCTGGGTGACAGTTCTTGGCCTAAACCAGATGATAGAGATGCACCAAAGGAAAAGCCCATATGTGACTAGAAAGTACAAACATAGTAAGTTTGGTCAGTGAGAAATTTAGTGATGTCAAAACATTGTACTGAATATACTGTATGACCAAAAGAGACACACTAGAACACACCAAAACCTAATCAGTTAAATAGGGGTGAAAAAAAAATAATAATAATTTAAAAAATCACTCTATAACTTTATAATTAGGGAAAGCTGGGATATGTATATAGGCAGAAGAATGTTTGGTGTCCCAATATGACTTGGGAGTGGTGCTAAAGCTTAATCAGCCTCAGAGTCTGCAAACTTTCCCACAGTTATTTTGGTGGCCAAGCCTAAAACGACTCAGGAGTTGAGATGAGATAAATTTGTTGATATGCATGTGGCTCATCTCTCCCTTTCTAAAACTAGAAAAAAATCAAGATGAAAATTTTTCCAGGAAGTCCTTCAACTTTTTTGGAAGAGCTGAAAAAAATGGTAAAAATACTTTGGCAGGGTGTTCAGTTTCTGGACCTGTAATATTAGCCTTACAGAAGAAATTTTAATGCAAAATTAGTCTGTCAGCCTTGACCCCAAAAGAAAAAAGAGGAGATCTATTGGGTTCAAAAGACTGGCTTCAATTTGGAGTTGACTTTTGAATTTCTGGGGAGATTTTCCTCGCCTAACATAAATTAAACACCTAGGAATTCACTGCCTTTAACCTAATGCTATAGACTCTGTCTATAGCTGGCAGGAGAGAAATGCTCACTTCCATGGAATGATGAATCTGTATTGTCCTTGACAGTTATTTTAGGATGGGCTCTGTCATACCCTGAAGATATTTATCCCTCTCTGCTGGTAACATTTGATAAGTAGCCTAGACCTATCATACCAAAGTTTTTGATAGCTCATGTGGATGCTTTGTCTCCGCCTGCAATGACTCTGAGCCCATCTCCGATTCAACACATCTGCTTTTAATAATCCAAAGTTAAAAAAAAAAAAAAATAAAGCCCTCACCCCTTCTTAAGTGTTCATATTAATTAGGTGTGAAAAATTACTTTTTGGATCAGTTCACTAGCACTTCAAGGTTGTTTAACCACCTCTGAATGACCTAAGTTGTAATAACTGCGATAGAGCAAGTGGGAAGAGGGAAACAGAAGTACCACTTTGTTGAAGAACAGGATGAAAACAGTTCCTTCTCTCTTGGTTTAATATTTGCTTTTGTTCATCCCTTGAACTTGAAAATTTCATCAAACAATCTGTCAGCACCTGTGTGGTGAACAGAGCCCTTTAGCAGGAACAGTTAAAGGAAGCCATCAGTAGTTGGTCCTGCTCATAATTTAAAGCATATCATTCAATCTGCTTACACGGGTAGGACTTCTCTTAGTAGTGACTGAATGCATGTGTGTCTGAGAAAGGGTTTTTGGCTCCCTAATTGTATGAATGTGAGTAACCCAGTAGAAAGCAGCCATATGCAGGTGGCCTGAGTTCTGCTGTGTCTCCTTTATCTGATCAGCGCAGAAAAACAACTCAGATATATGTAAGGTCTTAAGCAGGGAGCTGCCTGGAGCTAATTAATCAGAAACAGTAGGTAAAATAGTGAATTAAAAGAGATTTCTGGCAACAAGGAGCAGTTCTGACCAGGAACACGCTGAGAACAGTGTTTCAGAAATAAATTGTGGGAAAAAAAAAAAAAAAAAAGGTAAACTGGAGGTGTTAACCTGCACTCAGTACTTTCTTTGATCCCTCTGAAAAATGGGTTTAGTCCAGATACTTGATTCAGAGGAGTGACACCAGCATCCCAGTGTGGAGAATCCTACAAATAGACCATATGTCTGCCAGTACTTCAGATGCTGAAAATTTGTTTTGCAAACACTTTTTAAACCTGTGACTGTGTGGGTCTGTTTTGGTGAAGTATTTCCAAGGCATCATTACAATAAATAATCGTAATTTAAAAACCAATTCACTGACTCATGGTGGGGGGTAGCTTGTGTACTGCTTCTTTCCCTGGTGTTTCCTGTGTCTGAGTACCACAAATCATAATACATATCAGCAAGACGGCCAAATTATTTTACTTGCTGAGCTTTTCTCTTTGTGGGGGAGTCTTTAGTATAACATTCTATTTCCCTTGCTTGGCTATTTAACAGTGTTTTGTTCCTTAAAGAGTATTCAAATCTTCTGATAATGCTGAACTCCACTTGTTCTGATCCTAAGATACTAATTTTCTGGAAAAGTGTTTACAGTTGTCCCAGAACCAGGAGATGCAGGCAAAACAAGTGCTTTGATCCAACACTGACTTTAGGATATTTGGGATAAAACTCACCCAAATGACAAGATCAACTCCTCTATTCCTCTACCCAGAGCAAGGCTGATTTTGTCTCTCTGGGTAGATGCTTTCTGAACCTGTTCTTACAAATCCCTACTGCTGAAAACACCACATGCTGTTCTTCTCAGGCAATCTAATTCAGTTTTGCACTCTTAGGATTAAAAACTTGTTGCTAGTGTCTGAGCTGAATCTCTTAGATGTTGGTTTATGCCTATAGCTTGTAGCTTATCCAACTTGGACATAGAAAAGCAGATCATACTTTTTCTTTTCTTTTCTTTTTCTTTTTTTTTTTTTTCCCCTACAAGTCCTTTGATTCATAAGGTGGTCTTAATTCCTTTTTCTGTTTCTGACTACTTGACTTCTCTTTGTCCAAAGTCAGAGCACCTCTCCTATGAAGACAGACTGAAAGAGTCACGATTATCCAGCTTGGAGAAGGCTCCAGAGAGATCTTAGAGCTCCTTCCAGTACCTGAAGTGGCTACAAAAGAGCTGGAGAGGGACTTTTAGCAAGGTCATGAAGTGGTTGATATGACAAGGGGGAATGGTTTTAAACTGAAAGAGTGTAGATTTGGATTAGATATTAGGAAGAAATTCTTGACTGTGAGGGTGATGAGGCACTAGAACAGGTTGCCCAGGGAAGCTGTGGATACCCCATCCCTGGAAGTGTTCAAGGCCAGGTTAGATGGGGCTTGGAGCAATCTCATCTAGTGGAGGGTGTCCCTGCCCAAAGCAGGGCAGATGAATTTTAATGTTCCTTTCAATTGAGACCATTTCATGATTCTATTAATTCCCTTTTAGATAGTCAGTGTCAAAGATGTTGAACCTCGTTCATCCATAGATCCCACATAACAAAAGACTTCCTGTCTCCTCATTTGTCTTTGTAAATTTAGTATCCTCCAGGCAACGAAAGATACCAAGAGCTGATCGTACTTTTTAATGGTAAGAAAATTCACTACCTTCCTAGAGATCCAAGGACAGATCTGGCAAGGATTTTTTCCTACTATGAGTTAGAAGCACGAGGCTTCTGCTCATGAAAATGTGATCCTTTATGAGAAAGAGAAAACTCTGATCTGCTGTTCTGGTTTGGGGCTCTTTTTTTTCAGTTCCTTTTGACTGGTAAGAAACGAGTACGTACTTTAATTACATCTGGCCTTTTTACAACATGACTAAGCTGTCCAACAGATGTCTGCTTTGGGTCCGAACAGCATGAACACACGACAGGGAGGCAAACAATAATCTCGAGGAGTTTCATCCCTCTCACTTTTCACGCAGATCTGGTCACTCTGTATCAAACCCTCGTGTGAGTTCTTTATTCTTTTGGAAAGCAACGCTGCCAACAAGTAGGTTCTGAATTTGGTCTCCTCTTGTGACTTCCAAAGAATAAAGCCCTCTAGGAAGGTATCTTCAGATTGCATCTAATTGCCACTCATAAGCTGATGATGCACATTGGGATCGAAGCTTTATAGGCCACACTCCAGCAGAAATCCTTAAGGAGAACTGGGAAATGGATACCATCAGGCTAGATCTGGAGGGCTGGAAATAATTTACCCATAACTCTTGATTTAATCTATCTGTCTGTTCAAATTCATCTCTCATCTAATCAATCTGAACAAGAGGACTGAAATCCTGGAATAGTGTGTTTATTAGTTTTAAAAAAAAATAAATAATAAAAACAAGTCCTGGAAATGTGTGTTTTAACAAGTTGTTGAGTTAGCAATTCTTTCTTACTCTACAGCCCAGCCCTGCCACACATACTGTAACTTTCATCTCCAGCCAGAAAACTTCAAAGTCCTTCTGAGGTCAAGGGCAGTGTGGCAACATGTATTAAATCAAGAGTTCCCAGATCACTGTATGTTCTTGGATGTGGACAGGGACTACAATGTATGATGGTATTATAGAAACTAGACTAAGTTAGCCACTTGGAGAGATTAAGGATTTGGAGATGTATCAACCTGAAGAGGGGAGAGGGTTGGATTTTAGTTTCTTTTGTTTGTTTTACTTATTATGACATAAGGAGCAGAAGGCACATACATGACTGCAGCTTTCTTTATTAGAAAATAAATTTCATTGGTGAAATTTGTGTGAGAGTGCTGCACAACCCAACTGGAAAACAAAATCCTCTCAAGGCAGGGCAAGGAAATAGTCCTTTTCCAAATGTACCTTTACCAGAAACATAATGAAAACATGGTTTATAAGGTGAAACAATCATCTGTAATAACAGTAACCTTGCAGCGATGCTCTGAATTGGTTGGTTTTGCTCCCCCGTCTAGTTTTGTTTGGTATAATCTCATTTTCCGTTCACAACCATCATGTTGTGACTTTCTGTCCTGAGAATGAAATGCAAGCTAGTCCCTGCCTGATGTGTTTTTTGCTCAGAGCAGTGTAACACAGGGGCTTAGCTTTATTAGCCAGCAATAGTGGTTGTCACTTCTCCTTCAAGCATGGTGGAAAGAAATGTAATGAAAAAATTTACTTATTTTGCAATGGAAACAAGACAGAAGCCTTGTGGCAAGAGCTTTGATGTTATCAGATGAACTAATATTCTGAAATTGTTAACCTTAGAATTAACAAAATTCATGGCGATAAGAGTTTTTGCCAAAACGGGGTTGCTTTTAAATCAACAAAATAATATGCCTGTAAACCTGCTTTCATCCTTTGAAAATACAAGTGCTTAAACAAGATTTTAAGTAATATTTCCATTCCTGTAGTCTCTCTCTCTAGGCTCAGTAGAGATAAACAGAGGGAGGAAGCCTGAATTTTGGGTGCATTGAATTGTTCTTTGGAATTGTCCATCTGATTTAAACACTTCAGTGATGTGCACACAGTTCAGCATGGTGTGCTTAGTTAAAAAAAAAAGCATAGCAGTATCTGCAGGGTTTGTGGAGTACCTGTGAGTCTGCAACTACACACTTTAATTTTTTCATAAAATTGCAGGAAGGATAGGGAATTAAAATCTTCATATTGGTTAAGTGAATCTGCACGCATTATGTTCCCAGTCTTCCTACAAATGTTATAGTGTGGCATATCTTTATACTATACATACCTGATATTGGCTTTGAAAAGCTCTTTTTAAACTCCATTCCCAAATTTCCTTATAAAGTTTGATTCTCAGGGTGAGCTTAGTTAACTAAAGAGAGAATAACAAAACTAATTCATGTGACTGGTAACTCGCTGCAGTTTCAAATATCCAATCTAATTGCCCCAAACTGCCAGGTAAGTAAGTTGGAATGTGGATTTCTCCGAAAACATCTCCTTCCAAATGAATCACTCTCTTTGCTCCAGGCAGAACTTTGCTGTTCTTCAAGTTTCCCATCCACCTCTTGGCTGCTCCTAATTTGGTGTGGTTGCCAGTCTGTCATTATCAGAGTGGGACACAAAAACACAATTCAAGTGAACTGAAATAATATTTCTGAACTTCAGCTAAAGCATGGTTTAGATTTTCAGCCCGGATTCAGGTAGTTTCTATTTTTGCCAAATAAATTACCTCATTGCTGAATAAAATGGCTATCTTGCTTCATCAGCATTGCTCTCTGAAAAGAAAAATTAATCAGATTTCCTGCTGTTCCATTAGCTTTTTTTTTTTTTTTTTTTTTTTTTTTTTTTTTTTTTTTTTTTTTTTTTTTTTTTTTTTTTGTTTCATTTAATATTTCAGCTGCCTGCAGAATGATTTTTCTAATACCAAAAGGGCTTAGTCAATTTTCAGGACTAACTACTTGCAAAATGTCAGTTTAATAAAGCAGGTTCATTGCTGGGACTTGGCACAAAAAGAAAAGCTGAAGCAATGTAAAAATGTATTTTGATGAACTTCAAAAAAAAGGCAGGGGGAGGAAGGGAGGGCAGTCCTGGTTGTTTCTGAATGCCCTTGATTTCTGTAACATCTGCATCAATGGAGGCTATTTGGCATTTTTGGTGTTTGCATTCTTCATGGGGCAGAAATCAGGAGGAACACTGGCATACTTGAAATGGTAGACTGAGTAGTCAGTCCTCAGCCAGCCCACCAAAACTGTCCCTTCTGCAGAGCAAATTCTAATCAGAGTGCTGAAAGGCCAGGACCACACTGTCAGCAGAGGCCTCTTTGGTTAGCATCTTTACAGTATTGTCCAGCTGCACTTTTTAAACTTCCGTTTGGTTTAACCCTTTGATAGAAAGTTTGGATATGACACAAGTTCTCTGATGTGTTTTGTGTTGGTAGATAGGGAATGGGCTACAGCTGAAACATTTGAAAAGAAATAAAACTAGTTAAAAATTTTCTGTGAAAGAACAGTCTTTTAAATTTCTAAGTCTGAAATAATGTCTCAAGTCCAAAATACACCTAAATGTAGCCTATTAAATAGTAAAAAGGCAAAAATAGACTCAGAACACGAAAATCCCTCAAAAAACCAGACATGGAGAGAAATGTTAATGTTTAAAATAGCCTTTTCAACTGATTTTGCTTTTCTATTTTATGAAGAAAGCCCATTTTGTGCTGGGTCAGCCCCAAAAGAGATTTCTTTATGTCTATTTGTGGACTATCACACTCAGGTACCAATGTGGCCTCTGTCAGAGTGTATCAGTGCCAAGCCAAAGGACAGTCAGCTCCTTCCCAGAGCTTTTTCCCCCTCCTTGCTTTTGCCCCACAGGAAAGTCTGCTTGTTTAAGGTGAACACTTAACTATCCCAAACTGCCTTGTCTCAGTCTCCTTTAAAACTGCTAAATGAAGGAAACTAGGATGGCGAATTCAGTTTTGCATGCGTGTTGTTTGGCATGAAAAACTCTCTCACCTGCCATTCATCAGAAATAGTCACCAGCTGCTCCCAGGCTAACGTTACAGTGTCAATGGGAGGTCTTTAGCATGAGAGGGAGAGAAAGGTCTTTGCCAAGATGTTAAAAAATGGAGTACAGTGAAACTGGAAACTTCCCTTGATAGTGAGTACATTATCTAAGCATCTTATTACAAATTACTGAGAGCCCTTTTAGCAAATTTTTTTTTTTTAATGTCTTAAGGGGATTTAACTAATTAGGCACAAAGTCTTGTGCTCGGGATTTATTCAATCATATTTTTTCACTTAGGGTATGGCAATTCCTCTGCTTTTTTCATGTTTTGGTGGTCATTTGTAGACGAGGCAGATTTAGCTGAGAGGAACCCAGCTGCAGTTACTAATAATGTTCAGCAGTGCTGACTCTCTGTACTTGCTGTGCATGAATTCCTGTTGGAGTCAGCTGAAGACCTGTGTTCTTGCAAGTGTGCAGATTGACACTCTCACATAGCACTGGACTGGATTTCGAGTATCAAAGGATGGCAAGGGTGGGCCATCAATGCTGACGTTGCTCCCCTTGTTTGGAGAACAGGAGCCCCCCCCAGTCATCTGATAGCCCAGACTTGGTAGTCCTCCAGCTTGGAGTGCAGAAGCAACAGCTCAAGGACCTTGACAGGCAACAGGGGTTGTGGGTGCCTTTACAAAACAGACTGGAATATCTCAGTTAAGGATCTTCCCTCTGTCTGGTGCTCAGGCATTTGAGGTAGACAGTGTGGATAGCTCAGGTTGGAGTTGGATTGATACACCTTTGTAGAACACGTCGCCTCTTACTCGTACTGAAACACGTGCATAGAAACACTGACTGGCCTCAGACCTGCACTGAGTATACAAATGCCCTCAGACCATGTAGTGACCTATGAAAGGTCAGTAAGAATAGCTGGCCTATTGTCTGTGGATTTTCATTACAATTTTAAATGTATAGAGCTCAGTAGATAGACGGAAAACCAGTTTTAATCTGACAGTTCCTGCTGTTTTCATTGAGACCTCTGTGATCTCACGAGCATTTCCACAGCAACCAGTAGTAAAGACACTGAGATTTTTGTATTTAAAGTAGGATCATGCAGCAGCAGAGCATAAAGGATATGCTGGAGAATGCTATGTGCCTTCAGCCTCAGGCCTGCCGTGGGATGGGAGAAGCAGCTTTGCAGATTAATATCCAAAGTCACAAAAAATAATCCGTCCCTGCTCATGTATCTGTCTGTAAAAAGCGAACCATATTCTGGGGTACAGAAATGCAGAAACATATGTGTTGCATGAAACTGTTTCTCATTAGTTTGTTGCCATCAGGTGTTACTTAGTTTCTGAAAGCTTTTTAAAAAACATTTGTTCTTAAAGAGTCAAAAATACGGGTTTTTTTCTTCCATTTCGTGGTTAGCTAATTTAAGTAACTTTAAAAACTATTGGCTAATTTAATTAACTTTAAAATCTATCAATGGTAAATCCTTAAGTTTTTTCTAGACTCATATGTGGTAAAATTTGCAAATTTTTTTTTTTTATTTTATGAGGTATGGACTCCTCCATTAATCAGGGATCTTTGAAAGTCTTCCTTTTGTTCCTGCCCAGCGGTTAACTCAGAAATCCAACCATGTTCATCCAAACACTGTCTTTCATCCATGCAGCAAAATTTCATCCCCTCACCTATTGAACTAGGGTTTCTACAGAACTTTGTGTAAGTTATAAGGAGACATTGCTGACACATCCATTTAACCCTCGGTTTTGGTTAATTTAATTCAGGAAACCAAGCTGCAAAAGCAGTAAAATCTCACTACTCTTGACTTTTACTGAACACATTGCATGATATCTCAACCAACCAGAATCATCTGGCACCAACTACATTTGACTTACTGTTGTACTAAAAGGTGTATAGGAAAAAATCAATATCTGTTTTGTTTCACGGTAGAAGATCTCAGCATTTTGCAGCCTAACATATATTTTAGTGGTTTCATTGCACCACTAAAGGTCAAGTACCATCTCTGTGCCTGTGATTTCCTGTACTGCTTTAAAGCACAGCCAGGGCCTGTAACTCTTTAAGCTCTTTAAGGTCACAGTCCTGTTACACTGAAACAAATGGAGGTGGTTCTGACTGGCCAGAAATTAATTGTAAAAAAAATAATTCATGCAGTGGTTTTGGAGCTTTTCTTCATATTTTTCTAATTTTCACTTGTAATATCTAGCAGTGATTCTATAAGCTATGTGTCTGATTGTAAGCTCATGGCAAAGCCCGTTCTATAGCTTACGGGGTCAGGGACTTGGATTGCAGGAATAAGGTCTGAATGGCAGCAGGTTGTATTAGGTATTTCTTGATTATAAATGCTATAGTGCTTTTTAAGGAATTTCAGATCTTGTGTATTTTCTTAGTGCTGTTTCCAGACCAAATTTATATCCCATTTTACAAACTACATTGTAACTGGTTTGTAGTATTTACATTTCCCACCTCTTTTATTTGTCTGTTATCCCGATATGTTGTATGTTCTTATCAGGAACTTATCTGGTGAGATATTTGACACCACAGTATCCCATACAGTGAATTCCAGACAAATTTATAAAAATCAGATAAATCCCACACTTGTTTACCAACCACTTTTGCATTTTATTGACATTTCTGGTTCTGCCTGTTTTCATTATTTGCTCTGATGAAGGTTTTACACTCCCTGATTTATTTGTTGTAGAGTACCATTACGAATACGAAAGGTACAATATAAATCAATCAATGATAATAATAATAATACATAAAGCAAAGTTAACATTTCAGTTTATGATTTTCTAAGCATCAAAACACAAAGTCTCTGTTGGATGTCAAACATTAAATAAAGCACTACAGAAACATACCATCACACACCTCCTGTTACTTACTTGATGCAATTAAACTCCAAGCTTAAGGGCGGCCTCACAAGACTTTGACATGTCTTTTGTTGTCTCATCTTTTCCTTTTAAACTCTTGTCCTGTAAATCAATTTCTCTTATAATTCTCATAAAAGAGTATTTTGTCCAATAAACTTTATGCTGTGTCAATATCGGATAGCAGGACATGGTTCCCCTCAACTTGTTTGAGCCATGTAGGACATGAATATCTCATAAATTGCTCTCTCTGTTTGATGATGCATCTAGGGCTGTTTTTCAAGAACCCATATTTTTTTTAAGTTGAGAAGCCTGTAATTCTTAAAGTGATCCCTGACCCTTATTTAATGCTGCAAAACACTACAGAAGAGGGGGTTGAACTTTAATGTCTGCAAGGGAGAAAGTAATAACTTTCCCCATTTCTTCTGTAAGTGACTTGGGCTATGTGATGAATGCAGAAACTTCACTCACAAGGTTTTCCTGATATTATACACTTGTAGCAAATAAGGTTAGAACCTTTAAAATATAGCATTTAGTAATGTACTGGAAATAGCTTCTTCTCGATTCCTTTAAAGGTCACCGCATTTGCTTTTCAGTCGTAATTTTAGTTTGGGCCTCCACAGAGTAGAACTGAGAACAGGCTTGGCAATGTTCTCTCAGTTTCCCCAAGACTGAAAATAAAATGGCATGGGACATTCGTATATAGTGAAGAAGTGTGTATTTCTTATGTGTGTGTGTTTGTATGTCTGCATAAAGAAAATCTTCAAGTTTGGGAGCAAGTTACTTAACCAAATAATCAGACACAAACCCAAAGCACAGGGAACTAATCAGTTTATTAGCCACTGTTTCCCTCAAACCTTTCTTAGTATGACCTCACTCTCACTAAGAGCTCACAGATCTCCAGCTCCCCAGCCAAAGAATAGGCCTGTTAGTGACCTTGTAATCACTTTTTGCTTAGTAATATAGCCTTGCTATGAAAAAAAGAGTGCATTTCTGTAATTGTTGTGTTAGGACATCTAAAATGAGGATAGACATTGAAGAGTAATGAATGGGTATAAGACATAGTGTCCCTCTCGCACTTAGGAAATACTGTTTGACTAGGAGAGCAGTGGGTTTCATAGTTGGCCTAAATTTGCCAGTAATGCTACTGTTTATGAAGAATTGAAGTTTATTCAATAAAGACAGAAATGGAATATTCAGGAAAGATGTTACACATAAGGGTAGGGTTGTAGAAGATGGCTGTTAGGAGCATCTATGAAGTACAGGCTGAGGAAAGTAACCTTTCACCTGAAGTGACAGAGATGAGAAACAACAAAGATGGGGTGGTGCAGGAAGACTTTAGATTCTTTTTTTTTCTGGCTGTAGAAAAGTCACATAAGCTCAGATCCAACCAACACTGAGACTCCAGACTTCTGATTCCAGTGCAAAGATTGGGAGCCATAGTAGCAGCCTGGAAAGGGGCTGTGATCCTAGAGGTCATTGTTTCAATACTGAAATTTAACAGATTCCTCTGAACCAATGTCGTGACCCTGAGTTCATGTGTCTTTGCTCTCGGCGTGGGGAGCAGTTGGCAGCTGAGAAGAGGATGTAATTTTTATTTTTTTCCTGCAATAGGTCCTGAGCTATAATATTTTTTACACGTGAACTTGTATTTTAAGGCTCACCCTAGGCTTATAAAACAAATGCTTTTTTTAAAGCACATAAATCAAGTTGGATGCCGGCTGGATTTTCCCAGGAGAATATTCATATTCAGTGACTGAAAGGATTTATTCTCTGTTTACATTTATGAGATTTGGCAACAGTTAATGGAAGGAGAAAAGTCAGCTATCTTCCTTTATAGCAGGTAACTATATCTCTTTGGCTGATCAAGATTTACAAACATCTTCCCTGTTGATTTATTCATGTTAACATTACTACTGGTCTATTTTGAAAGCCAGAAGAATGATGCCAATTTTCATTTTCCTAAATGAAGGCGGAGAATTGGTTTTGTCAGCTACCAGCTAATAACTTTCCGAGTAATATGTTTTGGGGGGGTTCTCTGGTCCATTTGGAAGATGTTTGGCCTGTTTTGTATTAACTGAAGGACTCAGAGCTGCATTTTCTAAAGTGACTGCCGAGAATACCTGATCGTTTAGGTGTCCAGCTGAGACATCTGGTTTTCAGCTCTCAGGAGCTCAGTACGCTCCCCTCTTTTGGGTATCTCTGCTTGAGCTTCCGATTGAAGTAGTCTGATCATTAGTTATCCTTTCTACCAAAGCTTTTCTCTCCTCAGATATTCCTGCGCTTGAAAGCTGTGTCAGACACCCTGCAACAGGGTAGTAGACCTCAGTAGCTGAGGTCTTGGATTAGTCCTTGAGCTAACGTGGATGGTGATAGACTGGATCAGATTGAGTTTCAATACCACTTGATCCTGGCAGTGCGGCAGATGCCTGTCAGCAAGAGCTGACAAACAAACCATACCTGAACATCATGGGGAGGAAGCCTCACTCTGAATGTTGTGTCACCCCGTTTCAGGCTTTTATTTTTCTCTAGCTTGAGGTGATCCAGAAAGGTAGTGATTCCCAACCACTCTGGATCAATGCTGGATCCTCAAAGATCTTGTGGAATGACAGGCACTGTTGTTTATGTGAAAACACTGTGCACTTCACTGTCTGATACTTCTTGATGGACCTACTGCAGAGGAGGACTTATGGACCACCAGTGGTCCAGGCCCCCACTGTAAGAGATCATGGATTGCATTTGTAATGCTCTCCTGACTGGTTTACTCTCTTAAGCTCTGTCTTGGTGTATGTGCTCTGCATGCAAACCTAATTAGGAATTACATATTATATTTGATTAATTACCTTAGTGCATTTGCTGGCCGAGGCATTTCACAAATATTCTAAAGATACAATTACCACTTTAAGAAGACCCTAAACCATCGATCCTGTCCTTCTAAAAAACACTCCGTGCCACAGCCAGAACACAAGACGCTTTAGAGATGAAATACCATCATATATTCTCCTTTGCATCTGTAGAGACCTTGCAACCTGAAGACAAATTTCTTTGCCAGCTTCTTGACTGGAAAAGCTAACCCTGCTTATCATCCCTCACCGTGCAGAGTGCTGTCTGCCTCCCAGCACAGAGGGGCCATAGAATATATTATGCCATTAACACTTGTCTGTGTTCTGTACTCTGCATATTAAAGGAACTGAGGAGATCAATTATCTTCAGCTGGGGATACTAAGCCTTATTATGTCTCTTTTCTTTTTTTTTTTTTTTAATGTTTATCCAGAGTGTCGTGAACTTTCATTCTCCAAAGGTAGCAATCAACAAAGATAAATTGAGTGGCAGAAAGCAGCTACTTAACTAACTGCTTTTTCTGTTCGGTGCAGGGGTCTGAATCCAACAGAGGTGAGGCTCTAAAATGAAAGCTAAAGGAGGGGTTGGGGGGCAAAAACCAGCCAGTTGAGATCACAGAGAGAGATGTTAATGGCAAAGATCACACACAACAAAACCAAACAAAATGAAGCAGCTAAAGACAGTGATTATATAGATCTGAGCAGACTGTTGACTACGTGGAATTGCAATTATCTTGCAGGCTCCTGGGACCTTGCTCAGGGAATCATTACTACAAAACTAAGAAGATTGTTCTCAGGTGCAGAACATATTGATTTTGCTGTTCTCCAGCATCCTGCAAAGCAACTGACCATGTCATTTAAGTGTTCGTTAACCAAACACATCAATAAATATAAAACTTTCAAAAAAGTAAAAATCACCTCATAAATAATTATAAAGGAGTGAATTATTACCTAGGAGCAAGTGTAATTGATGTCATTATAAATAAACCACAAAATATATCCTGTCCCAAGCTTAAAAATGTATGAAGGCATCCATCTACCTTGTTAAAAAATGATAGTTTGTCTTGCCAAGAGGACAGCTTTCATAGCTGCCTGATTGGAAGAGGTGTGTGCAGAGAAGATATTACCTTGTAAATATTTTTTATTTGCTTTATTTTTCCTTTTTTTTTTTTTTTCCACTCCCCCTTTTTATGTGAACTCAAAGCTTATAAAGAGAGAGACACAGAAAACATTTGTTACAGCCAAGCTGCAGGGAGGGCAAGAAGAGTTTCTCTGCGTGGTTCACATCAGCCTTGACCTGCAGTGTTCCAGCTATTGTAATCCTTGACCTTTGAAGAGCAGCTGTCAGTAACAACAGGCTTTCTTCCCCCAAGGACTGCAGGGACAAGCAAATTCGTTTTGAATGTGTGATGTGAGGTAATCAGTAATGGCAAAGCACTCACATCCTCTGTTCTCCGGTATTGCCTATTCACCCGTAACTGCAATTAACACTAGAGAGATATTAATGCAGGAGGAAATGAGACCCTTGGCTCTGTGTTGACCGATGGCCCAACATATCTCTTAATCAGGGGTCCCTTCTTCTCCAAATACTGAGACAGAGACAAACCCACAGGGTAGGTCAAAGGGGTAAAGATGAAGGCTTTAGATTTTTGCTGACTACTAAGTGAAAGGGACAGATGAATCCTTATGGTAATGGTGGTCTTTTACCTCGTATTATTTCATACATGAAAGAAAACTCTTGAATACTTTCTTTGTGTGCACGCTCATTTAAATAAGCACAAATCCAGGGCTGACCAGCTCCCAGAGAAGTCAGTCTAAGACTGTCACTTGGATGTGAGATAGGGCTTGCACATTCCTTTGAAGGAGAGCTTTTAATAAACGTGGAAACTTCCACAGCTTGTTAGCCAAAGTGGACGGCAGAGTCTCTCCATCCCCTTTCCCCTGGGTCCTGCATGGACTTTTGCAGCAGCAGACCCCCAGATCTGGGGAAGCTGTTTATAAATTGTACATAAAGTAGAGATGTGAGATCCCACATTGTGGGATTTTGTGGAATCTTTATCTAGTGGGCTGGTGTATCAGAAAATGGTGTTTTCAGGTTGAAAAGTCTCAGTGAAGAATCTGAAGGAAGACTGATTTTGTTTTAATTTTGTACGTCCAGAGGCACGTTTCTTTCCAGATCAGATTAGCTTGAATGCTTACACATGATGAGAGATTTCATAGTCAAAAGGGGCTGCTGGTTATTATGACTTCTCAGCAGTTGTTACTTTCTGTTATTCCGGTTTCTCTTCTCTCCTGCATTGCACCCCCTGGATTTGGTGAGGGTCTCTTTTTGCAGCTGTATTTTCAGAGTCTTGAGACTTCTGTTCATATAATAAAATCCAAGTTTTCTCCAAGAAGATACTCTGATTTTTTCACTCTAGCTCAAGAGTAAAGCTAATGTCAAGACATCAGACATTCTCATGGGGATTTCAGCAATCTTTCATTCCAAAGGCCTTCCATAAATTTTCAGTCCCATTCTGCTGTCAGTTTTGGGCAAGTTTAGGAGCACATGGGAACTACCTTGGAGGGATGGGAATATGAAACAACAGCAATGGAGGCAGGATGAGGGACTGACACAGAAAATCCCATGAAAACATTCCCATTGTAATTACATGGGACTGGAAAAAGGGATGTACTTGGAGAGGTTAAGGCAATGTTTGTCACGTAGCTCACTAATTTTATTTTCTTTTCCTACTCAGACTCTCTGTTTATTAGTTTACTTTATTCATATAAGAATTTCTTCAAACATTTTTCAGAGCATCTGAATTACTTTGGTTTTGACAAAGTAAATTCAGACATGACATTTGGGCAGGAGATAATTACTGGCAAGGGAAGAAAGAATATGGTCAGAGCAACCTGGTCTAGTGGAAGGTGTCCTGCCCATGGAACAGGGTCTGGAACCAGATGAGTTTTAAAGTCCCTTTCAACCTAAACCATTCCATGAGTCTATGATATGGTGAGCAGAGGAGGAAGGAAGAATGTAGAGGATTGTAGGAAGAGAATGGGAAAAGAGAAATAAATACAAAATGAAGGGAAAGGAACAGTAGGAAAAGTTAGTGAGCTGCTTGTTAAAAAGAGACTCTATTTTATCTCATGAAAAAAAATGAAAAAAACCCACAGGTTGGCATCACCAAGCTTATCCTGCCCTGCCTGTGTGCTTGTGTCTTGATTGCTTCCATGTCCGACACTGAGTTTCCAGATAATGCTGACCACTCTTCTAGAGACTCCTACTGAGGAGCTACTGAGTTAAAAAAAGTAAATAACAGTGAGAGCAGTAATAATAATAATAATAATAATAATAATAATAATAATAATAATCATCCCCTTGGAGATATACCAGACCTAGTGGGACATCTGCTTATCTTAGACACGCAAGTTTTTCTCTGGAAGGGAAAAAGACTGTCTGCATAGACAGTCCTGGGAGTGCAAGTTACTAGTTCGGGTTGCCTTTTTTTGGATAGCTAATTTTTAGTGTCTCTGGTCAAACTTGATCTAAAATTCATATTCTTTTCACAGAGGTCACAACCATGACAAGCCTTTAGTTTTTTCTGCATGGCACCACACAGCTTGATTAATTAATTGAGTTGGCTGACGCAAGGTCTCAGGGGTCCCACTCCCCCTGGACTTTCATTATTGTAACAGTAATAATTTAAATGTATTTGGAATCTACAAAAGAGAGGAGAGGATGAAGCACAGCTGTCAAAAAGTAAATTCGGTTCCTAAAAAAAAAAAAAAAAAATCACCTGATGATTTGACTGATTTATCAGTTGATGTAAAACAAAAGACAGGGCAAGATTGCAGTTGAATTAAAGCAGGAAAAAAGGGTGAGTTCTGGCATGACTGGAACTACAGGGAAGCAAATAGAGAACTGAGTACTTTCATATTGCAAGCCTGAAGCTAAGCAGTACATTAAACCATTGAAAAAATAGGGAGTTGACTTGGATCTGCAAAACTTCAGTTTTGAATTTGGAGCTTTTTCCTTTGCTTTCTAGACTGTCCAGCACTCCCTCCAGCTCCCACAACATTTCTGGCACTGTCTCTATAACCCTGGTTGGAGGAGCTTATCTAAACCTCTCCGCTGGGGAATGGAAACAGAACATATAGTGCAAGTTCCTTGGCTCATCATCCGCTTTAACAACAACCACAGCCTTAACAAGAAGCTTGACTTATTTTTACTATTTGACAGTGGAACAGCTTTAGGGGGAAAACATTCCTGAAATTACGTTTTCGTTAAAATTTCTGAAAATGTTGGAGGGGGAGCACGAGGAGGTATATTTAAATGGTGCATTAAGAGACTTATTTTCAGTTAAGCAGAGGCATGCTTGGGAATAACATTTTCCCCTGGACAAATACACAATGCAACAAGCTAAAACTAAACCTGCAATTGAATCCCATATCCACAAAATCTGTTAGCAAAACTGACCAACAGAGAGGGGAGGGCAGCCTTTGAAATATGAACCAGAATCAATCTCTATTTCACCTGTCACATCTCAATAAATAAGTTATAGTTTTTTGCCTTCTAGTCCTGCAAAAATCTTTTATATCAATTTGTATCTTTTATATAATAATGGGATGTTCTGTATTAAAGAGTGTAACTGTACTTACTCACAAGTTAGATATTTTTGATGGACTAATTATCTAGATGATAAGGATAGTTCCCACACTTTGGGATAATAATAAGAAAAAGGAGCAAATTAACATTTATTAAGTGCATTTGAAAAATAATTGTTATTCATCGCTTCTTTCCGTTAGCATTGTGTTAATTATCTCTGCCAAGTTCATTTGCTCAGTCGCACCTAATGAAGACAGCAGCCTCTGGAAGCAAAACTATGCCTATTGAGAAGATTATAATTATTAGAGGAACTCTGCAATTCATTCATTTAATTCTGCTGCCTGAACTTCTCAGAAAAAGTCTTTGTTAAGCTACAGAATGAAATCCTTCTTTTCCTCCAGATTTGCAGAGCTTTAAATGAGAGCAGACTCCGGTACGTAGGTTTTCAGGAGCTCTTTTATGTGGTAGAACATCTTGGTTCTGCACAATCTGCAAGTTGGCTGGTTCCCACATTCCTAATGATGACGTGCAGGACGGAGTTCAGCATGTTGGCTGTTGATTTGTCAATAGCTTAATTCTCCATGACAACCTCCCCAGAGGAGTGAGAAAAGTCAATAGCACAAAGTTCACATCACCTTGGATAGCTGATGGGAGGCAAAACACAATAAAGAAGATAGAGGCCATAAACTGTGATAGGCAATGATTAACCCATCAAACTGGAGAAATATAAAGAATCGTTAAAATGACAAAATACCATGAGTCATTTGGTGCTGATCTAATTAAATAATATTCCAATGTAAATCAGTGAGTTATAATCTGAGAGCCAGGGGGGAAAGGCATTTGGCCTAACTAGTTATTTCTGAAGAGTCCCTATAATTATGTTCCTCCTCTTGACATCTTTTTCATCTACCTGTAGCTTATTTTTGTGAATTTGATTTTCTGTCAGGACAAGCTCAGTCCGAAACCAGGCAGAGGCAGCAGAAAAGCTCTGACTAGTTTCTGAATGGGGTTTTTCTTGGCACAAGCCAAAGATGGATTTGTAATCAATTTGACAGAATGGACCTTTTTCCAATTGGAGAAGATTATTTTTTTTTTCCCCACAGTGTGTGATTAAGTCTCATTATCATTTCAGAGATGGTATGTTCTTTATTTCTAATGGCATTGTGGTGGCTGTTGCAAGAAAAGGGACACTCAGGTTTGTCTTTGGAAGAAATTGAGATAAGAAGACTGCTATGGATTTCAGATCTATTTTACCCAGGCCCCAGGGCTCTGAAATTCCTTTCTTTAACAGGAAAATCAGGAATGATTCGTTTTTGCCAGGACTTCATTAGTAGTAATTTGGTTCCATAACATAAAACCAGACTGGATTGGTTCAGGTTTAAAAGTTCCTTTTTTTCTGGGTGCTCCAAGTCTGAGGATGACAGTTTTTGGGCATCTTAAAATTTTGTTAATTTTGAAGTAAAAATTAAAATTGTTGAGTTTATCTCTTTTAAAGAAGTTAAAAAAATGTAGATGATAGAGACTTTGTAGTTTCTGCTTCGTATTTGGACATTGTTATTCTTACTGGTGAACATCTTCCAGCAGTGTTATTCCCTTACCTGTATCAAGTCTGGTGCATGGAGCTGCCATATTCACTCCCAGAAAGTTTAGTAGCTGATAAATAATAGTACAGAAGTTGGTTCTTCTACTTTCTTTATGCAGAGAGCCAGCATTTCTGATTTTGCTGGTTTCATTGTCTGTATCTAGGCCAGACATTAGGTACATGTGAAACAGGATCAAGAAGACTGATGACCAGCTCTTAAAGATGCTTTTTAGAATGTCCTGCTTTAATGCAGTTGGCCATATTGTTCACAGTGTGTGGTATAGTTTCACATGAGTTCATGTCACTATGTTGTTCTCACCAATTTATTATTCATCTGCCATGTCTAAAATATTTATAGGCTGTAAGGTTTGTTTCTTCCCAAGCACCTGTAGTGTTTATGCCCGACAGTAACTTGGGCATCTGTCACAGCAGGCGGATTTGGTGGTTTTGGCTGCTGTTCCCCCATCAGTGACCCAAAAGGCTTCTGAAGTGACCCAATTATGAAATGTTGCTGACCAATAGCACATTTACATCGCTCTGTTAACAGCATTATTTTCAGTGCAACTCTTTCACTTACTGTCCTTCTGATAATTAACCATGCCAGTGTCTGCTGTAATGAATGTCAGGTCCCCATCGAATAAACCCTTCTTTTCCATTAGTAATTATTGACTGTGGCCTTCATCAAGAAGAGTGAACTCGAAGTAAATGTTCAGATGGTGTTATTTGACTAATGTACCACTTGAATCTGACCTCTTCTTCATTGTGCAGTATAGGCTGATAAGGCATCTTTCTGAGAGTCTGTTCCTTTCTAGGGAAACATAATCTCTTTCATTAAAATCTGAGTTATTTAATCACAACCTTTTCTGAGTTTCTTGCACTCCGGGAAAAGACTGGCATTGTCAGGGGATGCTTCAAACTCTCCAAATCCTCGTCTTCTTTCTTCATGGTTCAGTCTCCCATACAAAGTCCTTGAATTTTATTTTTTGCTGTTTTCAGGCTTGTTCTGTAAAGCTTCCCCTTGTTGTGCTTTCCTTGCATCTGCCATTGTCACTCTTCCTGATGCCTTTCTGCTGATGCTGGGTTTCAGTCTTGATAAGGCAGGTATTTTGCAGGCAGTTGAGGAAAATCACAAAAGTCCTGTTGTTCCATGGATGAACATGGTTTAAGGCACTATTCACAGGCACAAAGTGTCTCCTGCATTTCTCTGAGTAACAATTTTTATTTTAGAGTTAGGACTGTGTGTGTTTGCTGGAAGATTAGGCTGTTGCTTTTCGATTGCATGTAATGAAAAAACTTTGCAATTAAAAACACTGAGAAGGTGCAAATACCTGCAAGTGGTCCCAAGCTTTACCAACTATTATACTTATTTTTAATTTTGAAATTGCTCTTTTTCTTTAAAGTGGTCTGTTTTCACTGAAAGCATCTCACTTCTAGCTGCAAGACCTTGAATTCTCCCTCCAACTCTCTATTCCATCCAAATTTTGTATTTTTTTTTCTCCCTGGCTATGGCTAGTTTCTACTTATCTGTGGTTCTGGGGAATATCCTGAATGTGTTCAGAACTATGACTATTTTCCAAGCCTGCTTTTCTCCCCTTCTCTGCTGCTCTTTCCTGGTAGAGATATTTTTCCTATATCCAGTTGCATGTTAGGAGTAGAAAACCTTTTTCACTTGACACAGTGGAGTTAAATACCTTGCAGTTCAGTGCTCTTTATTTTAAAATGTGTCGCCTGAGAATGTGTAGGTGTTTACTGAAGACCTGATGTGATTGGTTACTGTTCAGACAAAGATGTTCTTCTCAAAAGGCAGGTAACTTAGAAGCTCTATCTTTTAAAACACACTTCCCAAGGTGTACAGGTTTGATTGACTGGAAATTCACTGAATTTAGGTCAAGTTAGCTGATTTTGCTGTTTGATACTGGGAGGCAGAACTCACAGTTCATGAGATTGTTTCCACTGACTCCACAGATCTCTCGCATTTCTTCTTACCCTGTGGATTACACACAGGGAGAGACTCCAGACTCTTTGTAGAATTTCCCCTCCTTGAGAATATTGAGAACTAGTTGCCTATTTGTATGTATATCCCATTTTGACTTTAACATGAAAGGAAAGGAAAAACTGGAGAGTGATCATGGGCTCAAACTCGACTAAGAGCTTAGGCTGTGGTTCAGCAAAGCTCTTACAGATGGGCTGAACTTTAAAATGAACTACAAGTAGGACAGCTTCCCATGCATCAATTCAGGCCTGTGTTTTAGGGGCATTTTGAAATGAAGTCCTAAAAGCTTATGAGTTTGTTTAGTGAGGGGAGAAATATTGTGTGTGCAGTGTACCTCTACCTCTGGTGCCAATCGAGGTGTGCTGGAAAAGGGTTCCACTAAAGACAGCCTTATGATGAGCCCTAAATTAATTCCCTGCCTGAAAATTGTGATGACCAGCATCCAAACTATCAATTTCTCTCCCTTTTTCCCCACTGATTGGCCAGTGGTAAGACCAAAGGCTTGTTAGAGACCTGAAACTGGTAAAAATTTGTAGCAGGCGCTTCATGCAGCAGGGCTGCTTTTGCTGTTGTGGTATCTAATTCTAACCCAGACAATTTTCTTCTCAGTAATGGAGAGGAGTTGAGAAGCAGTGATTTAGGGCTAGTGGGAGGGACAGATGCAGGAGAGTAGCAGTTCTGGCTCTAACACTGCACAGCCTGTTGTGTAAGATTAATGACTGTGGACTACTCTCTATTTTTCTCTCCCTACAACTGTGAGCAATCACCTCCAAAATCAGCCCACTGCTGGCTAGCCAGCAAATAGATAATAAGATCCCTGTGTGTTAAATATGCACAGCTGCATGTCTGACATTGCTGATCCATCTGCACTCCCAGATACCACGTGCCAGCTGCCTTGCTCGGGGTGAACGAGGAAGGGATCCATTAAAGAAAGAAAGTCTGCAGTATAATCTCAGCATTCTTCCCCCTTGCTCTTGCTCTGGCTTCCTGGAGTCTCCCTTCCCTCCCAATCTGTCTTTGGCTATAACGGTTTGAAAGCAACAGACACTTTTACTTTACCATTTAAAGTGAGCTGGTTTGCCAGGTGGGTTTTCCCTGAGCTCCTGCAGTGCTAGTTTTTACCTTCCCAGGCTGGTGATTCAGAGGATCTTGGACAGTCGAGTGAGTCACAATGCTTTCCTACAACCTTCTTTTATTGCCTGACACTTTCATTCAGCAAGAAAACTGAACAGGCTTTTCCTTGACTTTCTTCTGTCTGTATCTCCTGCTCTCCACCCTCTGCCTCTCCAAGTTGCTTTGTTTCTGGCGCTCTTTTTGGCAGCTCAGAGTGAAGGAAAACAGCTTTTTCCCAACATTCTGTGTGCTGATGCCTGCACTGGCCTTAGGGGTCTGATAGCAGCTTGATGAAGAAATAGACATCAGCTCTAGCCAAGAGCTTCAAAAACAGGAGCCTTCAGTGCTGCTCCTGGGTCTGTGTTCAGGCTTGGAGTCAGTGTGGCCTTTTCTTGTGTGGTTTTTTTTTTGAAAATAAAGCTTTCTTGGTAAGTTGTGCCTTCCTGTGGCTCTGTCACCTGCCTCTTGCTCCCTGGGGCTGCAAATCTTGGCCATCAAGGGAGGGAGAGAGCAAATGGGGGAAGGAGAACTCTGAAATCTGCATGGAAGGCAGTGACTGCACTGAGGATTGTTTTTTAGGGCTGGTACCATGGTAAATACCACTCTGCAGTTGCTGTTTCTGTGTGAACTAGCTCACATCTGGCCATGCAGGATGACAAGAAGGCTACACTGATGTCTACATCTGGAAGGCCACATAGAAGACGGGTTCCCAGCAATGTGCCCTTCAGGATCCTTATTGGAGGAGGAAATGGGACACGGAATAAAACACATTGCTATATGTCTACAGGGGCTCTTATTTGGCCTTATCCTTAATATTTTACTCGCAGCCAAAGCTGTGTACCATGCTTGTAAATGAGGAATGTCATCACTGTTCTACTGACAGATGTATAAATCCTTTAAACCATGATTTTATTATGTAAACTTTCTTGTCACTGGCATCCTGTCAGTACTCCAGTGGGAGGGCTTTCCTCCCCAGGTGTAACTGTGCAAACATTACGGTTATGGCACAAAGTCCAGCTTGGTTAGATTCTGTCACATAAATATACATCAAGTTAAATCAAACACAGCTTGCATCCTGTTGGAAAAGCCCATTCATAAGCAGTTGTTTGAGGTCCATAAGATAACCCAGTGTGTAAAGATAGCCAGTTCCTCTAAAGCCTCATTCCTGGGAAAATGTGCAAGTGAAGACCAGTAATTAGGCTAAAGCTAATAGATGACCTATGCCCTTGGATTTTTTATGCCTAAATTTGCAATACTCCACCTTTTTTTTTTTTTTTTTTTTTTATTTTTTTATTTCTTCTTCTTTTTCTTTGTGGTGAGAAACAGTGAAGGAATACCCAGAATCTGGGAGGGAGCCCTTCCAGAACAGCATGTTACAGACAGTCACTGTCTGGGAAAAAAGGAAATGATATCCTTTGGAACATAATGACATTTTGTATATAAAATAATGGAATTGGCAAAAGTTTCATACAAGTACACATGCTTGGTTTATTGCTAACTGAATGTGAGAATGAATCCCCTCCTTCCCGTCCCTCCTATGTTTTAAAGTTCAAAAGCATTAGCAATATCTAAACCCCAACTGATACAGAGAAGTTTAACAGAATAAGCTAAAATGGATATAAAAAATTGCTGGGAAATTAAGTTTCTCACAGTCTTTTGGAGAATTGGGTTTGCTATGACTACAGGCAGGATACTGCCCCAAAATACAAGAAAACCAAACACAATAACCCATTCGTGCTTGAAATACTGTGGAATTCGTGGTGAGCAAGACATTTGTGTTCCCCTGATAATAATGCTAGCCAAATAATGTATCAAATATACCATCATTGTTAACATTTTTCTTCATGCTTTTAAATTTATTTTGTTAGATAAGTGTACTGGGCTTGTTCCAGAGCTCAGCCAGGTTTTAAATGGGCATGAGCATATGAACTCCTGATTAGGATCTCTGTAAGTGAGACTGGAGCCAAGGCAGTATCTAAATACGAGTTTGAACCAAACTTTGGCATCCATATGATTTTTTCAATTTTTTTTTTAAGACCCTGTGGAAAAGAAGCACCCTCTTTCTGAGCAGAACAAGACCCTGGATGCAAATGGATTAGAAGATATTTAGGGTTACATTTGTAAAGGAGACCTAATGAAACAATAAGTGTCTCAAATCCTTACACCTATTTAGGCATCAACTTCCTGATAAACTACATTTGGCAATCACCTACATGTAACTCATCTCCCTTTTTACATTTAAAAGGTGTGCCTTAATCCCAGGTACCTCTATAATTGGAACTGCTTATCACCAATATGGAAAAAGCCACCATTCTTCATTCACTGTGAAGGTGGTTTAAGATATTTGGGCTACAGAAGTGGGTGCTGTGGTTAGCTGCTCAAAGTTAGGCAGACCTGTGACCTTTTCTGAGTCACTTTGAACCTCAGGTCAACCTGGTTCCCACAACATCTTCACAGTGCCTAGCAACTCAATCAGATCTAAGAGCCTTCCTTAGATAGGAATGTTTGGCCTCTGCTTGTACGCAGCAGCAAGAGATGCGGTTTAGAGTGAAAACCACAATTATTATAATTTTATGTATCAAGGTTTGTCATCTATCAGTTCACAAGGTACTGAAGAGTGTGTACATAAATTAGGTTGTTGAAACCAAATGGGACTAAGTAGATATCTAGTGGGTTATCTGACAGGCATAACTCAGGGCTGATTTATGCCTGCAGTCATCGTAGTGGAATGTACAGTTGTTTGGAGGCCAGAAAAGTTGAAGACTTTCTTTTTGACTTCAGTAAAATTTAGGTGAAGCCCCCTGTAAGTAGTGCATTTCTGCATTCCCAGTAGAAAAGGATTGACTTCACTTTTCTTTACCAGAATTTCCATTAAGATAAAGATGAAGAGGCTATAAGGCATCTCAGCCATCAGCACTAAGGAGAATGGAAGCACTGGAAACAGGAAAATACCTTTCAGAGTTATGAGACCATAAAACGTTTGCAAAAAGCCAGAGAACATATAAAAGTAGTCTGATCTAAGGGGTTTGTTAAAAAAATTGAGGCTCAGCCAAGATTCATTCAAACATTTACAGGGTGAACAAGGCAACTTGCAAAAGCAAAAGTTCAATTATCCACCAGAATGTTTTACTTGTCTGTGGTACTTGTTTCCCTAAGACTTTCAGAGATGTCCTGAAATCCAAATAGTAAATGTTATCTGCACCACCCTCCCCCACAAATCCAAAAGCCAGATCACAATCCAGATTTCACTGCAGCTCTGAATTTCTCCCTGTTAGGCAGATTTGCTCTTCTTTGCTGGACCCAGTAGCTGAGATCCAGGACCAGCCTGTGTGCATACTTCAGTCTGTCTTGATCTGAAGTAATATCTCTTGACACAGTGAAATTATACTGATATAGATGAAATTCAAATCTGGCCTTAGAAGTGTTGCATTCTGGAAAGCTATGAGAAAGGTTAAATCTAGATGTTGATGTGCCACTATACCACAGGAAAAACTGTTATTCTCAATATATTTCTATAGGGTCTGAAATTCTCATCAGAGCTCTTGTCCAGTTTTTACAGGCTTCTGAAAGCAGATCATAAAACTTTCAAATTAGTGGGACACCTCAGAAGTAGTTGGCTGCATATGTGAGACATATTTTAAGAGGTGTGTCCCATCATTGGTAATGACAAAATCAGCTCTGTGGGTATTGGTACATAAAGGAAAATATGCATCCCAATGAGAAATGCTTAAGGCTTTTTTCACCTTTATGTTTTGCATTTACAAAAATCTTTCACACATACAAAGATGATTTCTCCTATATGCTTACAGCACTAAAAAGAAACAAAAAAAAAAAAAAAGAAAAGAAAAAAAAGGAGAATAAAGGCAGCCACTAAATCTAGCAAGTTGATGAAATAGAGTAAATCCTGCCTGCTTTCTGCTTTCGGGAGAAAATCTATTTTTGAGTCTTCTCTAATGAATGATGACATTTTGCATTCAAGGAGCAAATGTGACTTTTCCTGCTGGCCAACACTCTCTTCCTTTCTATTTCTTCTCTTTGGGTACATACAACAGAAGCTCTCTAAGGAGGAAAACAGTCTTAAATGAATTGCAAAGCCACAGATCTTTTTTTAGAAGTGTTGTAACTGCATAACATAGTCATGAATTAAAAGGCAAAATAATGTCCAGAACTAAATGGTATAGAGAGCTCCCTTTGTGCAATGGGGACAACAGTTGGGAGTCCCTGGAGCTGCAGCTGTGCAGGGAGGAAAAACCTGCACAACCAGGAAAAGCAGCAACTCTTTTGGTCTTCCAGATTTTTCCTGGTAATCATCTGAAAAAAGGTCTGCAGGAGGAGTAGTTTGCATGAAATGGAGATGCTGCTCTTCATGCATGCAGAGGACAGGGCTTGCTTAACCTGTCTGAGTCTTGTAGGATTGATGAGCAGAGAGTTTCAGTACCTTCTATCCCTTCCTCTACCACACAAGGTGTCTCTTTGACTTTGGTGACAGAGCCAGCTGTACAGGGCTTGGAGAAGGGTCCTCTGCTTGATTTGCTGGGTCAGGGTGGAGAGCAGAGGTGGTGTCCTTCTGCTATTACCTTTTTCCATCCTGCTTTCCACCAGGGATCTGTGAAGATTTGAAGCAGTGCTTTCATGCACTGCTGGGAAATGCTTTTGCATATTTGGTTTTAATGGGAGAAAGAGACCCTGGGACTTCACACCTTGTCTAAAATGCCAAAGTTCCCACTGCTTCTAAAGTGGGAATGTCAAAATAAAAAGTGACATATTTTAATTATGAAGTGGGGTGGGAGTGGGAAGGAAGAAATAGAAAGCAATCCAACAAGCCAAGATTTAGGGTGACATCACTTTCTATATAATTGCAATGCCAGCAGACACTGAATAAACATATCAGCATTGTTAAAATGATTTATGATCCAAATAGTTGAATATAAAATATTATCAATAGATATGTCATCATTGATCTTTCCTTGGGCTAGCAGCTGAAGGATGGAAGAGGGAGATGATTTTAACAAACAATCCTTGACAGGGATCCAAAGGAAACAATGTGCAGGGACAGACAGCTGACAAATTCAGTATGGGGCCATTAAAACATGTGATGAATTTGCTGGGAAAGTATATATTTGTGGAAGAGGTGAGCTCATATCTACCATAAATTTGTCAGCTGTGACACAGTGTTCTCAGGCCTGGCATGAATAATGCCTAGCTATTTACAGGCTTTGTCTGGCAAAAGCTCTATCAGTCACTCCAGGGTTATTTACAAAGAGAAGTGTCTATCAGCTACAAGGACATGACTTTGTCACTAAAAGATAACAAAAGAAGTCAGCCAGTGGCCTCTCCGTGCAAGATGCATCTTCTCCAGAGAAGCTCTGGGCTGGAATGAATCAGATGGACTGCAGTAGGACCTCCTGGCACAGTGCCTGGCATAGGCTGCAACAGTACATTTATCCACACTGATTAGATTAGAATTATTAATAGGGGTCCATGGAGTGGAGCAAAGGGTCATTTAGAGTTTAATTCTGTTCTCAGATAACTTCATTTCAGCTGATGGGATTGTTATTGTAGGAGTTTTATATGTTTATAGGAAACAATATACTCAATAATGAAGTCATGCATCCTTCTGAAAGATTAGGAGAGCTATTGTGTAGCTGGAGTGAAGTCTTCACAATTGTGTTAATTAAGTAATAGTGATTTGACTTTGTCTCCTCATAAAATGCATTTAAGAAGTGACTAAAAGCTGCTGAGAAAGTGTTCCCTCAATAGGAATATATAGCAAAACAAGCAAGAAATGAAAGCAGCCCTGGATTGAGTAAATAGAATTGCTGATGCGATGCTTTTACTTAAGACAGACAACGACTTGGTCTGGAGTTTCAGCTTCCTGCTATGTTAATATAAATGCATATCAATTTAGTATTGAGTATAGCAGGATCTTTTTTCCTTGATAAAAGTTGAAGGCACGATATGCAGATATCACAGGCTATCCCGTGGTATTTATGGCATGTTTGCATTTGTCAGTCGCTTGTTTCAAGCTTCAGACCATGAAATCTGAGATTACGTCCAGCTTCTACACAGTGGGCACCCAAAGTCAGAGACTGGAATCTGCATTTGAGATGATAGATTGAAATGGGCTGACAGGGACAGATGACAGGTAGGGCTGGTGGAAATGTGCAGGGCAGAATTTGCAAGTGTTCACGAGCTGTGCCAATTAAGCTACTTTCTGAAGGAAATCCAAACATCAACATCGATCTCTTATCAAATGGTGCAGACCAAAAATATTGACCCATGTTCTTTCCTGAAATGCTGTTGTCCAGGTTTCACTCAGAATGTTGTCCAGGTCCTAATAACTCGGTTATGGTGTTGTCACTGGGTGAATTACCTTGAAGGTCTTAAGTGTGGTGATAAAATTTTTCTGAGAATTTTAATTTTGCCTGTTTTTCAGTGGCATGGAGCCAGCTTCTTGCATGGTGTAAATTGGACTCTTTCCATTCTCTCCAGTGGAACCGTAGTAACATACACCATTTGAAATCAAATTAAGCAGTAAGCATGGAATGTGAAAAAGCAGCATATTAATGCTTCAGGATAGGATTTCAACTTCAAGTGAAGGAAGTCTCTCGTTCATGACCCTAAGATGTGGCCGCAGAATAAATAATAAATCCTGACAATGCAAAACACTTCCTTATCCCTCTAAAGGTGGCAGGCGCTGTTAAAAAGAAGGACAATCCCATTTTAGTTTTTCAGGCAGGATGGTGCAGCTAGAAGGTCATTGAGCAGATGCTTAACAGGACGGTAATTAATAAGGTTAAAGGAAGTTACAGCATTTCCAAAATGGCCATGAACTTGTGCAGTAAAGGATTTTTTAAAGCACAGGTGTTTATCTCACAGGCTTTGCAAGCATGTGTGACAAACCCGTTGGTGTGATAAAGTGTTCCAAAGGAGCTATCATGGTCAATTGTGTCAGTGATATTCTGGCTCCCAGTGATTTACTGTGTGCGGTACATGAAATAACTCAAAGGAGTTGCTATGGCCTGTTGATCAGCTCTCTTCTAAAAGAACTCCAGGAAAGCAGCAAGACTGTTTGCTTTAAAGCCAGTCTAGATACGGCAGGTTTAGTTCCCACATGGTTAAACCAGCTTTCTGTGACCTGAAGCATTATGGTCTCATATTTTTAAGTGGATGTGAAATACATTTGGGAATGGCTTGAATACTTTTGTCCGTTTTCTCTTTGGTTTATTGTGTCTCCAATGGAAAATCAGCGATTTCCATCAGGGGTTGAAAAATGAAGCGGAT
Organism: Empidonax traillii; assembly: GCF_003031625.1. Classification (NCBI taxonomy): domain Eukaryota; kingdom Metazoa; phylum Chordata; class Aves; order Passeriformes; family Tyrannidae; genus Empidonax; species Empidonax traillii. Next base: position 439,635 of record NW_020955234.1, read on the forward strand.
ACACCTGCCATCGTGCTTCTCCTTCTTTTTCTCTTGGTCCACAGAAAAGGGTGCTGGTTCAGGAAATAAAAGAGGTAGCTATTAAAGACTAACCATGTTGGAAGGGAATCTTGTTCTCTGTAGGTCTGGTGTTCATTTTCACTGGGAGTTGAGTGCTCTGAGAGTTTGGGAACTTTTGTTGTAAGGCCCTGCCCCATCCACTTGCTCCGGGAGCGAAGAGGCTGGAGATCTGGTTTGGCTCTGTCCTGAATCTGCTGCAAGTATTTTGACGACTCTGGTATCCATTTGAATTTCAGCCACTCTATCTATGTGTCCAAGGATTTATGCCTTTTCCTGGCCGTGTGTCCCATGACTTCAGAAATTTGCCAGCCAGCATGAAGATTATTTTAATCAAAATCTCTTTCAAAATTTGGGTTCAGTACAGGGGCCCTACCTCCAGCCCTGTTGATTCCCATTGACTCCAGCAGGAGTCAGAGGGAATAGTACTTTGAAGGGACAGCTTTAACAGACAGTTCAAGGACCATAAAGACAAACAACAAATAATCATTTTATAATGAACTTTATGCCAGATTTTCAGAAAGGTGTAATTCTACATATTGTCTTGGTAGGAAAAATCTTCCTGTACTGACCTGGAAACTTTGCATATGCCTCAGTTTTATTGGACTTTATATCCAGCCAGCTGTTCCATTGAATTCCTTTTTTTTTTCTTCTGAGGATATCATTGGCTGTGTTTTACTCAATTTTATTTAGGTTTTTGTATTTATGAAGGTAACAGTAATACAGCAATAGACTTGAGAACTTTGAGGTGGAATTTAGGGCTCTTCATATCCTTTGGAAAGGTTAGTGCCAGGCAACAGATCCCAAGGCACTTGTGTGCAACCTGGTGCCTTCACTCCTGCATTGCAGGAAGGAAAATAAACTGCACAGGGAAAAGGGACTTAAAGTCACCCACCCAGCCCAGCACTGTATCCATGGGTGCTGGTGGACTCTGGAGAGCTTTGCAAGCACCTGACAGACACTTAGAGAGATGTGGCAGGGCGGATGAGAAGTGAGCTGGCCAGGTTTGTCTCTAACACATGCCAGTCATGGACATTGGGAGCTCACGGACCTGTTCATGCAGTTCAGGAGGCAGGAGAGGGACACAGAGGACAGTGGGTGGTGGTAGGGGGGACAGGTCTGCCTGCACTGCCCTCCCACCCCAGGGAGGATTCCTGAGCCTGGCTGTTGGGGCTCACAAGGCAGGCCTGCATTCTGAAACCCGCTCAGTGTTGTGGTTTTTTGGGGTTTTGACTAAATATAATTTGACCGTAGAAAAGCAAACCCTTTAAAGCTCCAAAGTGTCCAGAAGGATTCATTCCTCTGACAAGTAACTTTAAAAACATGTCTTCAATTGAGTCCATGTGTCCGCTTTCAGATGATTTCTACTGAAAATGCCTTCACAAGTAGAGGCATTGCTGTAAATAATCAGATTTCAAACGCTACAACTCCTAGTCATTTTGAATATAGTCCTGGAGTTGGAATAACAAACATAAAACTGGCTTCTCTAATACAGAAAAAGGAACTGTAAGGCCATCAGCAAAATCCAACCCAGGAAATGCTGCCAACTTAAGACAAAGTAAACTGAGAGCAGTAAATCAAACTGAAACACATATTTTATTGTGAACTGAACAATGCAGGGCCTAACATTTCCACAGGCAAGGCACAAATATCCTTTTACTATCAAAACCAAAAGCTTTTAAAGCTTCAAAAGGAGCTGCAGGCAAAGAGGCAAATAATAAATGACGGGCAGATCTGGTCTGACGAGGCTTTGTGGGTTGTGTTATACAGGTCTTGGATGATTCACAAATGTCAGCTGGCCCTCCCAACATCACTGCTGACCATGTCATCCCCAGCTGCTAACACTTGCAGCAATTTTGGGCAGGTGAAATAAAACAGCTTAACAAGTGACCTCCCTTCAGTTGAGCTCTTGCAAGTGTTCGTGTGTGCACTGGTAGCTGCCTCTGCTGCAAGGCAAAATATCTCCACTTGTATTTCTTTTGCCGAAGAGGCTAAAATCTAATTTCTGATAAAGACTGAAGCCCGCAGTTTTAGCCTGTGGTGGGGACTGCTGGCAGGGACAGCTCAGCAGAGAGGAGGTACCCCTTGAGCTCTTCTGGCTTGGTTGCAGTCAGTTGTGAGCTCATGCCCAGGCTGTTGCTGTGACTCCTAATTCTACAGCCACTGTAAAGGTAAGTGTGCAGCTGAACCCAGTGGATGGAGTTGGATTTTGCTTTTTAACTTAATTTTCCTTTGTCGTTCAGTGTGTCAATTCTTCTGAAACCTTATACATGGCAGAAATACCCCTTGATTGCTCCAGAGCCTGAGTTCTCCCTACCAAAGGCAGTCAGCTGTTCAGAAATTCAAAGGAAGATCCTAGCTGTTATCCTGTTCTGTGTGGAGGAAAAGCAGAGAGGGCATTACAGGGCATTATGTTCACATCTGAGCAGCCTGGACACTTTGTCATCCTTTTGAAGAGTACTTCAGAGTGCTTCATGATGATACTCTAGTCTGAACAATCCTTTTTGCATCCCAGCTTGCAGAGCAGCCACGTGCTGGAGTTGGGAAGGCGACTGCAGCCAGCAGAGGCCTGTGGCTGCTTTTCCTGTGCCTCCTCTCCTTAAAGCTCCTCCTCAGACTGCTGTGGGTGACATTTGGCCCACACAGGAAGATAAGAATTAAGATTGAAAGGAACTTCCGAAGTCATCAAGTCCTGTCCCCTGCTGTTGAGGGCAACCACATCATATGATGCCTTTCAAACACTTATCTGGTTCCATCTTGAAGCCATTTAGGTTTCTTGCCCTCACTACTCCTACTGAGAGGCTGCCTTTCTTCTCATGGTTATAAACCTTCTTCTAATTTCCAGCCTAAATACGTTCAGGGTAGTTCAGGCTGTGTTTAATAGATACTGAGAAAATAAATTAATCACCAACTTGCTTTTATTTATGTGCATCAAGCTTTTGATACAGATGTCTAAGGCCCTTCTGCTGCTGCATGTATTTTGAGATCATGGGAAGATGTCTGGGTGAGGGGGAAGTGGGACAACCCTGCTGGGTGCCCACTGTGCATCTCAGTTTGAGTAGGAGCAGGCAACCTGGGCAGTCAAGGTGAAATGGGGGACGAGGGAACAGGCAGAGAAGGAAAGTGAAGAATGGCAAAGAGGAAGAGAGCTGAGCTGGGGAAAGGGTCGGAAGCAAGGTGTTAGAGGTGATGAGTCCAGATAATGAGCAAGCAGAGAAACTGTGAAAGACAATATGGGGGGAAAGGCACTTTTAATAGAAAGAAATAGTGATGCAAATAAAACATAAGCAAACAAGTAATATTTAGGTAATAGGCAAGAAGATGAGAAGAAATGTTCTGTAAAAGGGTAGGATTCACAAAGAGTTTAGAGCAGGGGGGAAAAGAAGCCAATTCAGCAACAAAAAGCAAAATTGTTTCAAGTGTTGGGATATCCCACTTGCTGGGCATGCTTTACTTTTGCTGCACAAGCTGGCTGGAGACAAGCTCTTCTCCCAGTTTCAGATCCCAAGATTGAAGGCTTAGTCCTAATGAAAAAAAAAATTTAGAAGACAAAAATGTGTTTTCTGAAAATAATATTTCTTTGGAGAGTGTAATGAAGTTGTTTTCTGGTACTTAAAAAGCTTCTTGCTCTGCTGGTCTGTGAGAAGTTGACTGTTACTATGGCAAATATGAGTACTAAAAGAGTAGTCATCCCTGTTCATCAAAACAGACTTTAAATTGTGAAAGACAGTTTTTAATGAATCAAATCCTTTTAAAAAGGGATAGTGCTTTTCCCTCTCCCCAAGCCTAGCACCCTATGCCAGCATTATGCATAGAAATGTATGTGTGAAGTAAGGAAATTTTGGGACAACAGGAATACGTATAGATGACAACATAGACCTTTGTACTAAGCCAGTTTTAAAAATCCTGCAAAGAGCAGTGTTTACTTGTAGTTTATGCCAAACATTATATTTCAAGTTAGTAGAAAACCGTATCTGGTGGATGAGTGAGGGAGCTGTAAGATGATGTGTCTGCTCTGTAACACTGTTAATAGTCATTATGGATCCTGTTGTGTTGCAATTACTTTACACAGAGCAAATGCCTGTGCAGGGGCCCTGCAAGCTCCCAAAGCCCTACTGCGCATGGATGGAGGCAGCATGGGAGGTACAGACATCAGCCACATCTAAGCCCCTAGACCTTTAAACATGTACTTTGCTTTGAGGAGTCCTGGGGACAAGGCAGGTGCTTCTGCACAGCATATGTGCAGGCGGCTCTGCGGAGTCAGGACTGCTGAGTGAATTCTGCATATGGTGCTGATATGATGTTCAGTCGTGGGAATGCTGCCAGTGACCAGAGTGAGGATGGCTCGGGCTTTGGGATCACCGATATTTATTATAAACAAGAGAGGGAAATGGAATTTCGGTTGTCAGTGGGTGATCAGGTTGTGATAACCTCAGCTCTCCTATCAATTCTCCTGCTTTCCTTGAAATACAATGTTTTTTTTATTTTTTGTGATGCTTTTTCCTTATCTTACCTGGAACTCAGTGGGAAAGAATCTACCAGTTCCTGTCTTTCAAAACCAAAACTTGAAGCACATTCTTCTCAAGCTAAATAGAAGCAAAAAGGGTCTTTTAGATGAGACTGGTGTTGTCAGTGCATTCCCAATCTGCAAATTAATCAGAATTCATTCAAGAGCATCAGTCTTGCGCTACTGTGGATTTTTTAGAATTCTATTAGTTGTTCCATTATTTACTCTTTTTTTCCTCCTCAGATGCATACATATGAAATGGATGGTTTCTGGGCTTTTAGAAAGAGACCTAGTTTCCATCAAGCCAATTAATGAACAGGAGACAATGTTCAGTGTGTGCACCAGGGGCTGCCACAGTGAGCTGGGGGCATTGCCTGCATCTTAGTACAAGTCATCAGGTGGCACATTCACCAAGGAGTCTGCCAGCTGTTTAACTTCATTACAGTTTATCATTATGTCTGCCTCCTTTCTTTATTTCTACATTTAATCACCTAATATCATTTTTATCGGCTTGTCAGGGAGCGGGAGAGAATGGTGGGGAATTTGTTTCCCTTTCTCATATTACATGTCTATTTTGGTAAAATATTGTGGCAAGTTTACGTCTGTCCTACTTTGAAACAATAGGATTCAAGTGAACTAATTAAGCCTGTGAGTACCAAAACATCTAATTAGTATTAACTCTTGGCTGTAAAACCATGATAGGTGTCTACACTGCAAGATACATCTCTGTATCATTTAAAATGCGTAATAAACCAGTCACTGTTGCCAGAAAGTTTCTTAAAGATGGCACCTTCCCAGCTCAAAGCAGTCACTTGCTTTTGATTAAGCATGTCATTGTCAGTATGACAAGACTATCACCTACTGTGAGAGAGCCAACCACCACTTCCAAAGGTATGTTCATCTGCAGTTTGATGAGGCATCAAAACAAAACAGTCTTCATGCCTTATAGCTTGGCCACCAAAAAGGTGTATTCTGGATATGGAAATTTGTTGCAGTTTTGGTGGAGACCTAAGAATTGGTTAATTCATACAAGACCTTAGGAAAGCAACTAATAGAAAGGTTGTAAATTGAAATTCTAGCTATTTGACATTTGCTGCATGTGCCATACCTGGTTTTAGATGCTATGCTTACAGTGGAAGTACATATTTGCATGGACACCAATCCCTGAATAGCTGTTGTGGAAAAAAAAAAAAGGAGTTTAAAAAATCCTGTAGGTTTCCAAGTTATCCTTGCATCCAGATAAACTATAACATTATGAATTTAGGCTGGTGCAATGTGTGCAGTGGTGTTCATCTTTTGATTCAGGAAAAGGCTAATTTGACAAATATCAAGGTGACACTTAACATTCGTCATATCTCCTTGTTCAAGAAGCTGCTTCAAAACAGTGATCCAAGTTTCACTGGAGATTCCCATTTGCAAATACACTGTATAAATCACACTTTCCCCACCTTCTCCTCTGCCAGCTCTTCTGTCTACTGACTGCATTCAGAAAATTACCTCTATCCCAGAAGGTCAGAACAAGTGCTACCAGTGGTGAGATCCCCTCCTATGGAATCTCCAATCTGATTCCCAGGGGGACTGGAGCTCTTCTGATTGTTCTCCAAATTACTGCATTTCTCTAACAGGCTTTAGTGTCTCAAAAATTCACTCCATTCCTGACCTTCTCAGACCTCTCAGCTGGCAGTTTTCCACAATGCCATCAAACTGCATGCTGTAACCTTTTAAAAAATGTTGTTAACGTAGGTTGAAATCACAGATGCATTTTAGGTTTGATTTCTCTTTTAGAAATTCCAAATTACACTGCATATTGGAAAGGCCTGGTTTGGCTCGGAGCCATTCTGATAGATGTCATATTGCTAAACAAGATGGGCTTAGAAATATGCCTCAATGTTTCCTTTTTTATTTCAAACAAATACAAGCAGTAGATTAACATTTGGCTGACCCTGGTGGCAATTGCTAAATGTAATGTTTAGAGCAATCTAACACTCTGATATTCTGTGGTCCTCCACAGTGGACCGTTGTTTTCAAACAGCTTTCCAAGTTGTACAAACTGTGGGCATTTCTACAACAGGAGCTTAATGTGCTGACCAGGAGATTTGGCAGCACCCAAACCATGTGGCCACGTGATGTTATGGGGGTTTTTCCTTACCTGGTTGTGAGAGCAAGGTGTTCCTGTAAGCTGACCATTTGCTTGAAAGTGGTAGAATAAAAATCATACTTTTGTATCTGTTATGAAGTTTGTGTGATATCCTGCCCAGAAAAGCTTTCAATGAGCGGGGAAGCCCACGCCAAAAAGCGTGTAAGCAAGTGAGAGAGTCAAATCACGTGAGAGAAAATTAAATTTTCATGTCTTGTAAATGAAATATACATTAGGGACTCTCTCCAGCGACCTCCAGATTCTGTAATTTTTGGATCAGAGCTAAAGATCTAAATCATGTAGCCACAATGGCCTGTAACACGTATATGGTGGGTATTGCCTTGCTATGGGCCTGCAATGGTAAACAAATGGAACTAGTTTTAGAGAACTGCTATTGACAGTAAAATTCTAATTTTGCTCCAGCTCCCAGAACAGATGTACCTCAGAGTCCATAGACTGCAATACTTAACTGCAGCTACTCAGCTGTGACCTTCAGCCTCAGGCTCACTGCAATAAAATTTTCATGCAACCATATGGAAGAATATTTTAATAGAGATTTACTGTCAGTAACTGTCCCAAAGGAGCAAATAAGGAAGCTGTAACATATTGCGTACAGTAAATCAAGGGGACTTCAATGGAAAAATGAAACCTCCCTGAGGCAAGCATCTTTAAAATTACAGGCAACACTTTGTACAAATATGTGTACAAAGGACTAGATATGCACTCAGTTAAGCAGCTCAAAATGGTTTTGATTTGAAGATATATTTATTAGAATTTATTTATTGTATTTTGTACGTGCTAATGGGGGAGGGGGTCATCTCGCCAGGTTCGCCAGCGATTGATGTGCAAGTTTTGGCTTCACTGGACATGATGCAAAACAGGCAAAAGCAGAGAGAGGGAGGGAGCTGGAGGATAGAGTTGATGAGTTCACCTGGCAAATTGCATTTCCCAACAAACAAAACTGCAACAGTGCTCTCTGAGCCCTTCTGACCATACCAGAGGATTTTAGTTAGAAGCAATTAACCTCTGCAATCGCTGGCTGCTTCCTGGAACCTGGGAGTACCAGCAGGGAATGAAAGGGAAATTCCTGCTGGAAAGATCAGAAAGGAGCAGGAAACATAAATGCCACAGCTTTGGAAGCATGTCAGAGCTGGTCCCTGTTGGCACTCCTCTGGGATCCCTTGTGTGGGCTGACCAAATCTGAGAAGCGCACATGCCAAGAGGCCTGTCTGTTTGAAGGTCTTTAGAGTTAAGAACTCACTTTTTAGAGTTTCATTCTCTTACCTTTTACTTTGACAGTCCTTTGTCAGGAATTTCTGTAAATGGATAAAGGCAAACAGGAGTCTGAATTTACACTCTACTTTTACACTGTACACTCGCTTGTTTTGCTCCTCTAACAAAACTACTAACATGACAAGGCAATAAATCAGGATCAAGTAAATTAAATACTCAGGGAGATAAGACAGAGTTACCCTTTGTGATGTTCAGTTCTGTCATGTAAAAAAACCAACCTGCCTGAAAACATACAGGTGTCTGCTGAGCACACTGACTCAGGAAATATGTGATGAAAGAAAGGCATAGCAAAGCACACAGGGGGGAAAAAAAGTAGCCAAGTGGTAGAATAAAAATCTGCCTTTCTGAAAGAAAAGTGGAGAATTGCATAGGAGAGACCTGTCAAGCCACAGAAACAAAGCAATTGTCAAATATGATTAAAGTAAAAAAATTAGATGTTATTCTTCACTTAGGTAAATCTCTGAGGGCAGAGGGCTTAAGGAGTGTCCTGTGCTCAGCATGGCTGTGAGGACACGCAGCTCAGGGTTAGGGAGAATTAATGCCTACTGCTTTGAGTGGCTGAGCAGGAGAAGTAGCAGGGGCATATGCCAATATTAAACTGTGAAGAAAGGAGTTGCAGCCATGCCACAAACCTGTGCAGTTTCAGTGGGTAAGCAAAAGTTACAGGAGAGAACACAAGAAAATGAAACAACCAAGATGTTCTCCATTTTTGCAAATAAATAAGCTGTGTAAAAGAAACCTTTGCACTTCGTCTCCCCTGTTCTCTTAAAGAGTGCTCTGTGAGACCCTGCATTTTGACTAATTGCATGGTCCAAAGTGGCCCCTGGGAAGTAAAAAAGCACTTTTAAATGCTCGTTTAAGCCTGGTCTCTGAAAACATTGTTCCTTCACGCCTTGTCTGATGACTCTGGAGGCGGCTGCTGTAGCAGAGACCTAGTTCCAAAAGAAATTGATGATTTCCAACAGCTATTTCAAACGAAGGACAGGTTTTAACTTTAGAACATGCCTATTCTGGATAGCAATTAGAGATCTAAAAAAAAAAAAAGTAATTTTGACAGGAAATATTTTTAAATTGTGGTCCTCAACCATCCCTTTTTTTTTTTTTTTTTTTTTTTTTCAAATCATTCATTTCTGTGCTCTAAAATAAAATGGGAAATCGGAGGCAGCATCTGTGTGATCCCCTCCTTGCTCCTCACATGTGCCTTCTTATCTGTAAGAATCCTTCACTTGCCCTGGGTGCCTCCGTTTTTCTGAACTCTTGCTGTGCTGTGAAACATCAGCTACAGGCATGTTTGAAAAGCCAGGCAGAAAGTAGATTTTAATGACCGAAAGTTTTGTCTCCCCCAGGCAAAAATCTTCCAGTACGTATTAATTTTGTTTTGATTCTTTTATTGTTCTTTGGTGAGGTTTTTTGGTACTATCTGTAGTGTGGATTCTGTCTAACCTAAGGAATCTGTAGGGTTTTTTCCTTTTTGTTGCTATGTTCTTATTTCCATCTTGAAATGCTCTGTTCAAAAAGTGCCAAAATGAGAGGATTACGCAAGTTTTGTTTTGCTGATCGACTGTTGACAGAAGCTTTTGAGGAGATACAAATCACTGAGTCTCTGAGCATCATGGAGATTGTCTCTTCTTAGCTCAGTATCATTTAATCACCTGCAGGCATCCCAATTACCATAAGCAGAATTACTATCCCAATTAAGCAGCAGTCCTTGCCACTTGGTGTCATTAGGCTTAATTTGGTTCCTTGGGAAGTGTCCTGATTAAGTTGATTACCTGATTAAGTGGGTGTACTCTATATGATGGGCCTGATGCATCAGTGCTTTATGCCAGTTCTGCTTGTTGATTAAAGTGCTATTATGGCAGTGTAGAAATAGAGCAATGCCAAGGTGAATCTGGCCTGTTGCTTTTAGCAGTCACTGTCCAAGCTTACAAAACACTTTGCATTTTTAGCAGGAAGCCACACAATTCCTCCCATGGGTTTAATTTTATAGTGTTACAGAAAATGAAACTGGGGTGAAATTGGACAGGTTTTTTCGTTTTGTTTTGTTTTGTTTTTTTCTTCTAGGAACAAGAAAGTGAAATTTGCTGTCTGCAAGGGTGGTGGCTGATGTGGTGGAAATAGACTTGGGAAATGAAAAATAGAAATATTTAGAATTTTAAAAGGGAGGAGGGGGGGAAACCTCAACAGCTCAGGCTGCTACTGTTTGTCCACAGTTTTCCCTGCTGAAAAATACCAGTGTAACATATCAACCCATCTTATCCATGAGCTAGAAAACTGTTGTCTGAGAATATAGTCACAATTATGTTTTTAAACACATTTTATATCTCTTTGTGTTTTTTGGCTATCTCTGGGTCTAACATGGAATGTCAGAATATTATGAACCACAAGCATTCACTGGCTGACATCATCTTGACATCAGCAAAAGCAGCAATATCATAGGAGAGGCTAATTAGGCAAGAAAAGAAAAGGAAAGATATTATTTCTGTCTCAGACGGAAGTAAGAGGGAATAGAAGTAAAAGTAGTAAAATAAAGTCTGGGGAGGCTTTAATTTTTATTTCTATTTTAGGAATAAAAACTGTAGGGTACTGCTTAGGTGTTCCATCATTTGTTGAGATAAATGACAGTACTCAAAATCTGCAGGTTAATCTTTAAACACTGACTCCATATCTAAATGACACCTGTTATTGAGTTCACCCCAGCTACCTTTGGGCACATTTGTTGTGGAATTCTATACTGAGATGTTGTGTCTTGACTTTTTTCACATCCAGGGAAGCAATACAGGAGCTTTTGGGGTTGATCCAACCTGGTCTAGGTGTCTGCTTTAGGACAAGGTGCCCTGTCAGTGTACAGCAAGTTTCTTCAGCTTGCTCAGAGGTCAATATTTGTGCTGGAGGCACCCAGACTGGGCAAGGTGATCAAACCCCCCCTTTTCACTGAGTTGGTACTACTGGGCCACAAACATGCCCAGTGCTTTCAGCAGAACACATGGAAGGAAGAATCTGCCCATCTGGCATGAGTTGGAGGGGTAGTATCTCCTCTAGACTTTTATCTCTTGTCCCTTACTTCTGGAACATATTGCTGCAACTGAAGTTAATACAGCTATTGGCAATGATATGAACATATTCGATTTTTTTTTCCTCCCATTAGGTTTTCTTGGAGGACAGGAAGTAATTTTCCCTCCTGTCATGCCATTTATCTAAGGATAAAGGAGGAGGGATGCAAACCTGCATTAAACTGTCTTTGCTAACAGAAATCAGTTGTCCAGCCATATCTGTTTGATCTGCCCAGCTGATGGAAGAGATACTGCACTGACTAAACTGACACTATCTTTTCCAGGATGTTAGCCAGCTTTTATCCACCTTTTGGTGCAAAACGGGCATTGTACAGTCAAAGGGCAGAAAGAGAAAGGCTTCCCCAAAGGGCTAATCAGAGCAACACCCTAGTTTTGGTGCTTTGAAAACCTAAATGTGATGGATATAGTATCAGGGGATCCTCAATTTAAAAGATTCTTAAAATAGCACACAGCTGTTATCATACTCACATCCTTCATTCTTACCCATTCCTCTCTAAACATCATTCGTCCCTAAACAGTCCTGCATGAGGATTACTAGGGAATGAAGAGGTTTCTTTCTTCATTTTTCAGACTATTTCCAGGGAGCCTCCTGGTAGAGGTCTAGCTGACTTCTCAGGTTGATCTAATCTGTGCTGGGAAGTGTCTGGATCTCACCAAGATAACCTTTTCCTAGATATTTTCTCTTACATTTTTTCAAGGCAGATATTTTAACCCAGACCACATGAATTGAAAATACTGGTTTGGAGAGTATTATCGAAAAATGCCTTTTGAAGTACGTGAACCTGTGAGATAAGGGCATATATAATTAACTGAACTTTTGAATCTCCTTTTCCTTTGGCTAATTCAACCTACCCCCTCATTCCCATCAGGATAGTAAACAGTCTGAGATGAGGAAATGATTCTGAACGTTGTCTGTAAGCACTCATGGGTCAGATTGAAAACTCGGGATCCCCATTGTGGAATTGGGCTGATAGACAGCAGCTGGAGAATCTGGCCCTTTGTACCGACATCTCCTATGTGTGAACATTCAGCTGTTGGGACCTGAGCATGTGCAGTACATTATTTCCTCTATCTTCGCAATCTGGCAAGAAACTGTAGTGCCCTGAAAGGTTGCAGATGTGGCTATAAAGTTTGCATGAGTACTTGCTCAGCTGTGTGCGTCACAGCTACGTGAGCCTGACTCCTCCTTGGAGTCGAGTAAAGGAGGAGCAGGGATTTCTGTAGTGAATGCACCTTTAAAATAAGAACATAAACACTCGCTGCAGCATCCAAGTCCCCAGGCTAGCTATAATCTGGGCTAGTGGGCCATATTCTGTAGCCAAAGATCCATATGGGAGTGTTTCCTGCTTGTATATCCAGCTGCCTTTGGCTGCTCAGCCCGAAGAGTTTTCAGAGGCATCAGCATTCAACACAAGCCTGCAAGAAGGCTCAGCCTCCCGTAGATTCTGCCACACATGCCTCAGCTTGGTTTTTGCTAAGTATAAGGCATAAACCATTTCTTTGGTTTGCCTCTTTGTTTCTTACTCCTGAAGATATGATCCGTTTCCACAGACGTCAGTGATGATATTCCCATTTGCGTCAGCGTGGCACGGCCGGGACAGGCGAAAGTTGCCCCTGTGGCTGTTCCAAGTGTGTCTGCTCCCTGAGTAATGAGTGATCTGTTCCTTGTTCCCTGCATGTGCCACACGTTCAAGGTCTGTTGTTTAGTTTTGACTGGCCAAACAGGCTATGAAGTGTCACTTCTCTGTGACTGGATAAATGTAGCACTTAGGAGCAGACATCGAGTTTGAATATTCATAGCAAACGCACTTAAAACACTTTCTAAGACAGTTCTTCAGTACTTCATTTGGGGTCACCGCCTCTGAAAAACACTGTTGCCAGCAAGCTTGTTCACTAGAACACTGACAGGAAGAAAACACAGAAAAGGTGAAAACATAATTGAATCCAATTCCTTTCAAAATGAAATGAATGAATGAATGTTGCTGTAAAGTATTTACAGTAACCTCCCAGATGTCTGTCTTAGACTTTGGATGGACTTGGCTCAGAAGTACTTTTTCTTTTTTTAGATTTGGCTTTTTATTAAGTTTTTGAACAACACTTTACGACCAATAATAAAAAGGAATATTAAATTCATACAATCTGTCATAGCTGATGAAAAAAAGTGAGCTGTATCCTACCAATATATCATGCTCTCCGGGAATACTTTGGTACCTCAGAATTGGGAATGAGCCTGACTCGCCCAAACTGAGTTCTTCCCAGCATTTTGTGGGGTAAGAGTATTAGAATTGTAAATATCTATTCCTACAGCTTTCAATGAGACAACCAGACTGCTCTGTGCTCTGTCATGTATGTATAAAATGAGATAAATCATCAGGATGTGTCTTAGGAGATTTCCACCACTACAGACCTCAGAAACTTCATGAGAGGAGCTCATCTCCCAGAGTTCATGTCTTGCAGAGGTCAAAATCTTGTAGGAACACTACTATTCTAAAGAATTAAATGTGAACCTGATGTTAGCACTGATTTAATCTTGCTCATAAACTTCCCACTCGAGCCAAAACCTCTCTACATGCGGATAGCAGAGATGACAGCTTGATGGATCTGAAACTTTAAATGTTGTGTACAATTGGGATTGCAAAGCAGGATGAGGGATATGTAGAACCTTGGATAGTCCTGTTAGGATGTATAAGCCCTTCACAGACTTGTCAGATGAAGAGCAAAGACAGATTTACATGTTAGAATGAAGGAAACTGGAACCTTCGTACCAGTAAGGGTTAGGAAACCTCCTACATTTTCTGCCATGAATTGCAAGTCTGCATAAGCCAAGGGGATTCAAAACTGATGTTGTTCATGCCAAGAGCCATAGCTTTCAGAGAGTGCAAGTAGATCTGGGAGACCCCTGAAAAAGAATATAACCTTCAGGTGATAAAGGGTATTTTTAGGGACTTTTGTTTATTTGTTTGTTTTTACAGTTTAAGGAAATTAACTGAAACCCTAACTTGATTTCTCATTGTGGATTAATCTGGGCTAATTATTGCTATTAATAGAACAGTGAGCCCTCAAGGTCCTAAATGTGCAGAGAATTGTACAGCTATTTTACCTCCTATTGAAGCCAGAACTGACAAACAACTGCCTGCAAAGTTAAATGTACATGTCATTGCAGGATTTGGGCAGGAGGAGGGGGTTGGAATCGTGGTTATTTTAAGAGCACAAACAAAACAAGGGCTGGTGGAAAGCATAAAAATATTTCTCTTCATTCAAACACAATTTCTGATCAGCTGCTGTCTTTGAGGCTTTCTAGCTAAGCTTTGTGCAGGCGAAAGTAGTAAGGAATCACAAGTGAATGACAAAATCAATCAAAGGCAGGAAAGGAAAACAACCTCCTTGTTTTTGATAAGTATCAGTCCTGTTTCCTATGTGTTGGCTTCATCCACAGCCATCTGTAATCAATAATATTTTTCTCTTGACTTCAGAGCACTTTGGGTGAAAGCCTGTTGCTGCACGTGGTTGTTTTCAACTTTGAGTGTCTGAACAAGGTTGAACTATACCCTGGGCTGTAGTACAGCAGTCCTGGACCTCGTGCTGTGCACAGTGTCCTGCAATCATCCCAGCCCAGCTCTGAGGCCAGCAGAGCCTCTTGGTCACGGAGTGCTGCTGAAGCTGCACCACTCTGCAGAAAACATCTCACACCGTTCCCCTTGGAACAGCTTCTAACTCAAAGGGAAAATGTACAGTGAAGGGCATCTCGAGAGAAGTGAGTGCATGGCATTGCAGTGTGGCTTTACCTAGCCAAGCTGGTTGGGACGTGGTTTGTTTCCTCTCTTCTTTTTTAAAAACCTCCCTATTACCCACCCCACCACACAAAAGCCCTCGCAAACAACCACGACAAATCTTTTTGATCCTACTGTAGAAAAGGCAGGGGAAAAATGCAATTAATTTTGATAGATACTTGTTTTTCAGTTTCATATGGAAATGATGAAGTTCTAAATTACTGCAGAAAAGAGACTCTTAAAAAAGGATGGAGAGACTAAAATGTGGATAAAAATAGAAGTATTTTTCAAAAGGAAAACCTTTTTGGGGAAAAATTTCAACTGCATTTCCTTGCTGTATTTTGCTGTACCTCTAGCTATTGGAAGCAGAGGCAGGGAACTGTGCACAGTGGTTCATCTGGCTGATTTTATGTATGTACATATGGAACAAATCTCTTTTAAGTTGCTAGATAGGCTTGGAAGGCACATGACTTTTAGGAAGCAAAAACTGGTGGGACAGACATTACACCTATGTAGAGAATAAAGCAGTTGTCAAGGCTTTTAAGAATGAAAATTTTTAACTTTCTCCTAAATGCTTAGGTGAAATACAAAACTGAGGTGTTTAAACTATTACACTGCAAATTAGTCATCTTGTGTGTTTCATAACAAATAACTAGGCTGGATTTTCCAGAGAAGTCCAGATTTGCTAGGTGCCCAACCTCAATGAAAATTCTCTTTGGAAACTTGGGTGAAGTTTTCAAAGAGTGTGATAATGAGGGTCAAAGCACGGTTGTATCTGTGTCCCTAATGGCACTGCACAAATAAAGATGGTTGTGATATATTGAAGTATTACACAAAAGAAAAACTTCTGCAGCGAGGACCTTTGATGGGTATTATGTGGTAGGGGATCCTCTCAAAGCATGGGCAAACTGTCTCTTGCTTCATGTTATTTTGAGGTCTAATTTTTGAGAGATTAAGTACAGAGGCCCCAGTTGTACCCCTGTCCTGATTGTCATCTTCTGGGATCAGGTAGAAAGAAATAAGGGGATTTTCAAGATGGGTAGAGGACCTAACTCAGAGATTTTAAATTGTTTTCTCTAGAACTGAAGGCACTTCCCACAAAAATTGAAAAAGTATGTTATTGTACATTCAAATGCTCTTCGGGCATTAAATCAGGCTCAGCTTTTAAATACAACCCTCACACCCCGTTGTTATTTATGTAAGACTGGGCCACTCTGATTCAAAGACTGATAATATTAAGAATAAGAACAGTGACTTGTACAGAATATTGAGGCTGAATCAGAGAGCTGTTCTTCTGAAACATAAGTTTTCATTAAAAAAGATACAGTGCTTTCTTAGCAAGGAATTGCAGAGCGTTTTAAAAGGCTAGTGATGTTATTAGAAGGTGATACATTTTGCAAATGGAAGACAAGGAAGAGAAAATATAATTTCCTCTAAATTTAGCATAAATTCTATTACTTCTGTTATTGTCCCATAGGCCAATGGCACAGCTCTCCTAAAGCATCTGCTTCCTAAATTATATGGTACAGTTTGTTCTTTCAGAGCCCTGTATTGTTTCTATGGAGATCAGTGCAAACACTTAGCTCTTCATGCCTATGTAGGGATTATGAGTTAAAGAATAAAAAAGGAATGTGAAGTTGGGCATCTACATGCATACTTTGGTAGCAGTAACTTGAAATCCACTGGTGGATCAGCAGCTGTGAAAATGTGCTTCGTGTTTAGATTCAGGGAGGTGAGGACCAGCCACTCCTCTACCTAGAAAACCTTGGCCAGGGTATGCAAGTTATTTACTGATCAGTTGCAATTTATCTTGATTCCTGCCTCCTATTTCCTTTTAGTTAAGAGGACTCTTGCAATTAATCACAGCAACATATTTAGACACCAGCGTTGCTGGGCTTTTACTGCAAAAAAGTTTTCTTGTGCTGCTACACAGATACCTTAAAAAGTAGGATAGGAATAGGAAGTTTTTATATTCTCCCATTGCAAAGAGAAGGTGGAGGTACAAATAGATTATGTGGTGTTTTGTCCAGAGCCTCTGGCAGACCTGGATAGTGACCTAAGACCCTACTTTCTTGTTTGAATCTCTGTAAGCCCAGAACAGCTCTTCTGCCTTCATCTCCCTCACAGACTTTATTTGCGTGTGGTTGGACCTCGGTGTCCCAGTCACTCATGGTAATTATTCAGCAGTGTCTTGCAGGACTTGGGTGCTGGAAGTATTAGATCTATTCTACATAATTTAGATAATTTACTCTTGAATGTCAGAAGGGAAAAGGAACCCCTAAGTTTTGATTAGACACTAAATTCATTATTTCATTTTAGAATTGCCTTCACCAGAGGACCAAGGATACTTATTTGATTCAGTAACGAGAGCTCCAAAGGGTACTAATTTAGTAAGACTATTGACTGTTCATTACTCTGATGTTGCTCAAATAGCTGAGAGCATGTGTGGTGTTTAATGTGATCTTAAACATTACTATCTACGGTAAATCAGAAACAGGGCACAAGTGCTATAGCTGCTGTTTAATGATGTATGAAAAAGCTGCCTGGTAAAGTGCACCATTAAGAAAAGCTAAAACCAGTGCTGAACAAAGACCTGATGAAATATTGATACCTTTGCAGCCAGTACGATTTCTTCTTACTTGGAAAGTGAATTCTGGGTTTCTGAAAAATCACACTTAACTTGAGCAAAGCAATACAATCAGATGGATGGGAGCAAATTATCTATTGAGGGGAAAAAACCCAAACAAACAAAACAGAAAACAGCAAGGAAAAGTAATACAGATAGTCTTCAATACATCAGCATTTAGTTTATAATCAGGAAGATTTCTGTTCTGCCATTAATCCCTTTCTATATCAATACTGAACTTCCCCCACCCCATTCCCAACTCTTTTTTCTTTCTTGGAGAAAGAATCTAATAAAAACAAACAAACAAACAAACAAAAAAAGAGTAAGACAGTCCATTTTAAAAGATGAACTGAAGGATACAAACTTCATCCTACCTTTAAAAAGTATAAACACACTGCTGTTTGGGGAAGTGTTCCCAGGTCAGATGCCATCATTGCCTGACCTTCTCTCAGAGATTCTTGGGAAAATCATCACTCCATCTGCAGTGGACTTGCTTGTGCTTAGCAGGGAGGATGCTTCTCTTCCCTGCACACATGTATCTGAGACAGTGACTTCGTTCAGCGCTGTCATGAGCAGTGTTACTTAACTCCAACCTAGTAATGTGCACCTACTTTTGCCAATATTTTACCATAAAGCTAGTGTTTGTTCTTATAGAACCTGACTTGAGGACTTAACTCTTTAAAGCTAGACAAGCACCTCTTTGGCTCTTTGCAAACCATGGCTCAAATATCTGTGCAAATTAGACTATTTTTCTTTTTCTTTCTGCTTCCTTGTTACATTTTCCCCTCTCCTTCCACAAAGCTTGTGTTTTTGTGTATCTGGGGCTGTGGCAGGTCTGTGTTGTTGCTCATTTTAGCTGCTGCAGGGTCCTGTGCCCATATGAAGAAAGTTTTTGCAAGTCAGGGTTCTGTTGTAGTTGTGGAGGATGTCAGGGATGGCTTAGTGGTTTGAGCATCTGTCACAACAACACCTCTGTAGGTTGTGTTGGGGGAGACCTGAGGATTCTCCTGTACAACTTCTGCCTGTGGCCTTTGCAGGTCCTATGGAGCCCTGTATATAATAAATGCAAAACCCAGAAGTCACTTGGAAATGGTCAAGGCAGGGAGTTTATAAAAGCAAGACCAAAAGGAAGTGCAAGGAAGTGCTTTTTCACACAGTACATAATGAAATTGTGCTACCCATCGACACAGGATGCTGAGGAGACCTGAAGAACAAACTGATTCAAAATAAATAAAATAATGGGATTAGGCAACTTTATTAGGAGAGGTCTATTGGTGGTTATTAATGAAGTAGGTGGGAGCTCCAGGTCAGAAAATCCTGGAGCCATTGATTTTAGGGAACAGGACACTGTAACCAGGAAAGAATTGTGCTTCCCTGGCCTCATTTTCCCTCTAGATTTCTGTTGCTGAAGTATGTCAGGGACCTCAGGTTGAAGCAGAGCAGCCTTTCTGCTGAAAATATCCTGAAACTAGGAGTTTGATTCAGTCCAGGTGAAACCCACAGGTCTCTGCTCTGAGAGGGAGGTTGCAGTCTGCACAGAGGCTAAAACAGGAGGTCATATTTCAGGATTTGGCACAGTTCTGGAGAGAGACTTTGCTCTCAGCGAAGTCTCAGTGGTCGTTCCAAACTTGGGGGAATACTTTGGAAGCTCCAAATTGAGGGAATAAAGGCCAGACACATGGTTACTAAATTTGTAGTGTGGTCTCTCTCCTCTCTGTTGCTGCGAGGCACTTTGTATAGTTCTGTCTACTCTAATATACATGATAAATGTACAGAATATGTACACATGCATGTATATTTTTTTGAGTCTGGGAGATGAGCAGAAGGAAAGAAGAACAAAGAATTGTGTGCTCAGTCTGTGCTCTAGCATCATTTCAAGTTTTTTTAGGGCTGCAGCGTAACTTTTTTACAAATGGATATTTTAAAACTAAGTAATAAAAGAGATTTCTGAGATATTTGATGTAGATCTGTGGTATTGTGCAAGAAAGTGCCCTGAAGGAAGACCCCGAGACAGGCAGCTCTTTCAGGTTGTAATTAGCTCACAAAGAGCAGGTGGGGGGAGGGAGAAGCCTCCAGCCTTTTTACTCTTCAGCTTAAACAAAGACCACCTTCACAAATATGTGTGTATTAGGGCCTTTGGTCTGCAAATTTCTCTCTTGCTCACACCATCATAAAAGATTCAGAGAGCTGTATCTTTTTGATTACTAATTTATGCTGTTTACAGGCTGGGTAAGGGGAAAAGAAGAAAAGCTCTGAAAACTCCTGGAGCTGCGCTTTGCCATTAGGAGAATCCAGCATTCATCAGTTTTGTTCAGCCTATTACAGGATTTTGTTTGGTTGGAGAGGAAGGACCAGCCTGAAAGCAGGATGTTCTCTGTTGAAGTAGAGCCCAGTTCAGAATTATGGGTTCTCAGGAAACTAGCATAGGGTGGGGAGTGGTAATGATGCCTGGTTTAGGGAATATGTGCTGATCCCATCTGGGACCTCTGTAAGTTCAATTTTTTTCTTATTTCTCTTTTTCCTTTCTGTTAGCCAGGCAGAAATATGACTTTCCTCCTCAACAGCATTGCAATAATCACATTGAAGATATACATATTGTAATGCCTTTGCAACTTTTTCCTGGATTTCTTAAACTCATTTGTTCATCTAAATATGTGAGCAAAGTTTTTCCTCCCTTGCCTTGAATGGATCTAGACACTCTTATGTTAAAATAAAAAATGGCATTGGGTGTTATCACTACTTCAGAGAAGCCAGAGGAATCAAATTAGGGCCATCACCATCCCTAATTCACACACCTGTGGGAAGGAAAATTGAAAGTTCAGCACCACGATTGAAAGATGGACTCCCAGTTTGTCATCTTCTTATCTTAAAAAATACACCTTAGTGATTTGACAGATCACAAGGATGCCTGTCTCTGAAACAAAGAAGTGGGAGATGCTCTTTCACTGGTGATGTAAAATAGCAGACACAAGCAAGCCTGTTGAGAATGCATCCTCTGTGAGGCAATAAACAGTTGCACTGAGATCTCTTGCTTAAGGTTAAGTATGAATACTGGCTGGACTGGGACTCAGACAAAGCATTACAGGGAAGATGCCTCCATGAGAACATGAAAGGATTAATAAAATCAGGGTCACACTTTAAAATATTAGTGCTGATATGACAAATATAGAGTGCAGAATGTAGGTTTCTGTTAGCACACAAGTGGGCTCATCTACTCTTTTTTTTTTCTGTAGTTTTGATCACTAGTGCACACACAGTCTGCAGATCCTTTGCTTTGAAAATGTATCCCCAGTACTGTTCTCTTTAACCTGCAAGGAGTTTCATCTAATAACCACCAGACTTAACCAGCTCCTTCGACAACTTACTTGCCTTTTTAAAAATCAAAAGGGATTAGAGAAACATTTTATTGAAAGGCAAGGCTGGCTTTGACATCTGTAGAGGGAGGGGGAAAGTAGCTGTCATAAGTAGATCTTTTATTTGCTTTCCTAAAAGTTCAACAGGACTCAGTGGTCGGACCTGAAAACTCGCAGCGTGCTTCCAAAACGTGCTAACACCCAGGCACCCGCACGCACAAAAATCCGCCCATCACGCCAACACATGCTTCTCTAGTTCAGAATAACCTCCTTCCCTGAAGGGCCACGTGCATAAAGTGCCAGTACATAACAGCTCATGTAACTGAATTTTAAACTCCTGAAAATAGCATCTTAGATTGGAAGTGCTGACATAGGCTTAGTGACAGCAGTGCCAATTTAACAGTTGTATGCACTATGGAGTGTTCTTGCAACATTCCTCATTTGAAAGACAATCTGTGCGTGGTATAGACTAGTATGGTTGGGGAAAAAAAAAAAAAAAAAGGAAAGGAATTGTGGGGGGAGAAAACCCCAACTGTGGTCTTGGCTGACAAACTCTGTCAACCAATGCAATCTGTGCTCCTGATGTTTACTGCTTGAAGCTAAATAGGATATTTAGCCAAATTTCAATTCCTGCTACAAATAAAGCCCAATTTGTGTGTGTGCGTATGTGTGTGCGAGAGAGATGATTGCTCATTTAAATGACAACTTTATATATGATAATTACAGTCATTAATGAAGACACAGTTACTTTACCGTAGATTACAAGGATAAAAGAAGATCGCCCAAGAATCACGTTCTGGTATAGACTAGAGTCAGTAAGAAAATTAGTCCAAATACTACCCGGAAAATTGTTCTTAAATAATGCCCTAAAGGTTAAAGGAACAATGGGTGTAAATTCAATGGAAGAAATTTGAAAAACACACTAGAGGTCACTGTTGCTACTTGAGCAAAAGCTTTTTCTGCTTCCTTTTAGTTTAAGACACTAAAGATCAAATATTTCAGCAGAAAAAAAAAAATTCTGTTTCTATATATTTCAAAGCATGTACAGTTTGATATCCTGAAAAAATTAACAATATATTGATACAGAATGGATGGTTGTGCTACGATTGTGGAAATGGTATGTACTGTGTTTATGAAGAACTTGGAATCGTAGGACAATGCAGTTCTATTTCATGCAGCATCTTTCATACAAATGGCATCCCCCAACACTTTATAGCTTGTAGCATTAAATAATATAGCTTCAAATTACAGAGATAAATAATCAGTGGGAGAGAAATTAAATGTTATGGGCAAGGGACAAAAGAAATGTTAGATATTTGAAAGCTGTGCAAAGGCATAAATTGCAAATCAGAGCCAAAGATAAATGAGGAAGCCAAACAATTAAGTTTTGTGATGCAGGAGAAAATAGTTCAGTCTTTCCAAATTATTCATGAGCTTGGGTATTAAAAAGGAAGCAATCGTTTTATATCATAAATACAGTGCTATGCCTGGTTGTATTTATGAGGATGTGTGTGTGTGTGTGTGTGTGTGTAAAGTGTGTCTCTGAGTATATATATATTTATATCTGCAGAAGAAATCCCTCTGAATGCCCAAGGGTGTAGACACTCTCTATAAATGCAGGGCTAGACCATGGCATGTTGCATTTGTTACAGCCTTCAGCAATTAAAAAGGGCTGGATTTAGTGGAACATTTTTGCCCATTGATACAGAGAATAAAATCATGCACTTCATATAGTAGGAATATTACCATGGACTTCAAAGGCAGAAGGAGAAATTCTCTTGCAAAATACAGCTGTTTTCTCTGAGGTCTTGGTGTTCTCTTGAATGCCATTAAATTCCAGCAGACAACCAGTTTCCTAACAGCTCAAGTTGATAAGCTACCAGTGTAATAAGAGTAACTAGTGCGAGTGAGAAGACAGGTAGATTGAATATTTTCAGTGAACACTGTACTGTGTTTGGTCTTCAAGCTCTAATTATTCTTCATCTTTCAGAGCTGCCACTGCATTGGATATGGGTTAAACTGATAGTGCTGTTTCTGAGGAGTCCTCACCCACTGACGTCATTGGGATCAGAATTTCCAGCTCCTTGGGAACACTGATACTTTTCCAGCTTTCCCTCAGACGGTCTTCTTGAAACCATGTGGATTTTACCTCTGTAGAACCATTACCCACCGTGAGTAAGGAACTCAAGGGGTATTGTCTCATACCTGCTAACTCATTTTTAGTGATAAAGCACATCCTTCACAATTTATCAGTGCTCTTATTGTCCCTTTTGTCTGTATGTCTGGGATTGTCAGGAATCTGGCAGCCCACTCGGCTACTGCAGTCACTGACTGACTGGACTGTCTGGACAGTTGGCCACTGCCACAGGCACACAGATCATCTCTGTATCTCTTGTCTGTTGGTGGTCTGGCATCACTCCGTTCTTGGGGTCTTCAAACATCAGAAACTCTGGATTATCCCAAAATACAACATTGAATTACAGAACTGGGAAAGTAGCAGCAAGAATTTAACTGCATATATTCTGTATGTATAAATATAAGTTTATAGATTTAATACAAGTCAGGGCTGTGTTAAAGCCTCAGGCTGTTCTTTTTTTCCCAGAGTTGTAATATTATTTTTTTTTCTGAGCCAGTTTCTTCTTATAGCATTAGGCATGGCCCTACCTTTTCATGTGACTCCACCCAGACCTGCAATGTGTTATATTTAGACATCTAAAGCATTCCCTGGTACCAAGGCAGCTTTATTAAAAAGTGCAAGTTTCTTTGGGTGAGGATTAGCAGCTGCTGAGGGACATTGGACAAAAGTGATCAGTTTTCCACAGTGATGTTTGTGTGGCTGTAATTTTTCTCTCGGCCATCTTGGGACTGAGAAATGCGCTCCCTTCCAAACAAAGCAATGCTAATGAGGGAAGCTAGGATTGAAAACTGGGGAAGTCTCCCAAACCAGTATGTAAGATCTGAGGTGTTTGAACTTGGATGCACAGTCTGAGGTACCTTTGGGCAATCTTATTCTGAGAGAACTGAACAAGCATTTTGTGGAAAACCAGCTCCAGTAGCTTCTTGTGACTATGAGTTTAAACTGGATGTGGCCTGAGAGCAGTGTATGAGGGGAAGAGGGAATAAATAACTTACAAAGGCTGGCAGAAAAATTCAGTTGTCCACCTCTGATTTGCCTGTTTGTATTGGTTTAGCAGTGGTCTTTGGCTATGTAACACCTGGCCTTGAGTCCTTTTATTTGGTCTTCTCTTGAACAAAGCTTTACTTTCCCGCTCCTCTTTCCAAGCCAGAAAAGACAAGAGGATTACTAAAGTAGAAAAAAAAATGTTGCAAGAAGACTCCTTTCTGGTTTGGGGTAAGTGTGAGAGATTCTGTGCTGTAAAAAAGGCTCAGTGGCTCTCTGTGAGAGAAAATACAGGCCACAGGATAAGATATTTTGCCATTAGCTCTCACATCTAGTTTATCTTCTCCAAGTTTGTCAGAAAAACCCCATCCCTCCTTCCTTTCAAGCTCCCCATCTGACTCCATTCCTAATATACAGTCTTCAGTGAATATTATAACCAGAGATGGAAAATCCTTCATGTTCCTTTCCTTCTGTCATTCATCTTTGTCTCAGTATATCAGCTGCAGATGTTTCTTGTGCAGACATCTTCTCTTCTGTGTCAAAAACAAGCCCAAGGTATTGTGGTTACCAGTGGATTCCACTGCATGGCCCAGCAGCTTGGATTGGGAATCAACACATAAGTGACCTGGTGAACTTCCAGTCCTGCCACCAAGCCTGGGCAGGAAACTTTCTCTTTCAGTTTGCCTCCCATCTTATCTTTTTACAATAATTCTTTAGGATGGGGAATATCTGCTATTCTGTGAATACACATCACCTAGCTGCTAGACATTACTGCAATGCATATTATAAATAACTGGAAGATGATTTAGGATTTTTAAGGACCACAGTATTTATTTTTTTACTAACCTTTTTTTGCATGGTTATTTTCCCCTTTTTCTACTCAGTGATTGCCTTCTCTGAATAAGAGCAGAATCTTACTTTTTTCATGAAGCACACAATGAAAATGTGAAAACTCTAGGTACTGTCTCAATATTATTGAGAAACAATAAAAACATGTCCTAGTATCTAGAAATCACTGCATGTGAGAGAGAGAGGCAGGAAATAAAGGAATCATGTTGCATGCCCTTACAGAACAAATATTAGCTCTTCAGGGTACTGTATTATCACAAAGCACTTAAGAAATCTGAATTATTCTAACAGTCTATTCTAACCAAACTTGCTTAGTTCCTTCCCTGTCACACAGTCTGAGCTGCTAATGTTATTTTAATCAAAGATTTGATCAACAATATTAGGCAGAGAGTTAGCAGTGAAAATTAACACATACGCTTCTTGCTAGGGAGGAGATTATTATTTTTAAATCTGCATTTACTTTCCCAGTTCCCAGAGTGATTTCTTTGGAGACAAGCACAGCAACCAAAATATAATGTGCTCTATCTCAGTGTCAGTAGAAATAGATACAGTACCGAGAAACTTGCCTCAGGTTTTTGAGGGGTTTTTGAGGCCTTTGAAAGAAAACAATTCATATCAGTTTTAGTATAAGGAGACAAAGGAGGTTTCCACTTCTCAGCTTTATGCTTTGCATGAACATTATTGGATGAAGGCTATTCCTCTTGCAGTTGGATTCACAGGGTTTGCTATAGTATTAGTCTTTTAATTAAAACTGGGTGCTGGAATATTAGAACAGCCACTTTGGGGGTAAGGAACGTTTTCTCCATTTACCCTATTATCCTCTCACAGCAGGGTAACTCATCTTCCTGTTTCCTGTGAGCATCAGGGAGACAAGAAGTCCAGGGCTTGGAGGTTGCTGTGCAGAAGCTTGCCCGGGTACTGGAATTAGCCCTTTTCCTTTTCTACCTGTCATTCCTCCTTTCCCAGCTGACTCAGGCAGACAGTGCAGCTGAACTGTGAAGAGTGGCTGCCCGTCCCTCTTGGAAGGAGCTTCCACTATCCTGTGCCATTGCCTTGGCCAAGCAAGCCTGGAGCAGGATGTGGGATTTCAGTTCCTCTGAATAGCCAGGGGAGAAGCCTTAAATCAGCACAGTACATTCAGGTCCAAGTAGGTAGCGTGGTCCAGAATCCACATAACAGAGCAGAAACATGATGGCACAAGACATTTAACTGATGTCAGATTTAAATCCCTATTAAAAAGAAGTGTTCTCTAGTCTGCACCAGGCCATCCATTCTGGTAATCTCATTCCATATTTCTTTTTTTGTTGAAAGAAGACATAGATTAATGACAGAATGAATCCCAGTAGAAGGAACGCGCTCCTTATAAGGGAGGCTTGGGGGGGAGATGGTGGAAATCGTAACATAGGACGACTTTGTTGGCAGAGAAAGTTGCATTTGTACCGTTTATATTTGAAAATCCTTCACCCAGGTCAGCATAGTTCAGCCAAATTAACTCCATCTGGGTAGATGGAGCTGAGGATTACCTGTCAGGAAAGGACCTAGAATGGCATATTGTAACTTAGGGACACGTTTTAAAAACCTCTTAGTGACTGTGGCGGATCCCTTCAGACAAGGGGCGGGGGGGGGTGGTGAGTGGGAGAGGTACAACAGGGACTCCTCAATGGGATGAAAAGGTCTGAACAAAGCCTGTTTGTTCAGCCCTCTCTCCCATCTAGTCCATCCCGACTTGTTGTTGCCTTTTAGAGAAATATGGTCGTGGTTCTTGATGGTCTTGAATTAATATACAATCTCACCAGACAAGTGAATGTTCGCTATTTGCTCCGCTGTCAACACATGATGTTTAGTGAGATTCCTGTGATGATTTCCAAAGCCTCAGGCTCTGGAGTCACATGAACACAGACTCATCCCTAGCTTCTTGTAAGAAAAAAAATCCAACCCCAACAATAAAATAGAACTTTAATCTTCACGAGCGTAGAAGAAAAGAACAAAAGTGCATTGCCAGTTTGCGTGTTAAAAACAATGCATGGCAAATGAAAACAAACCACTTATTTGTAACAATGTCATAGTCTTAAAACTCATCTCGTGATGAAGGGAAGAGACTGGTGTGAAGGTTCAAAGCATCGTATCGCAGTGTGGGGAAGGTTGTGGTATTTTAGTACCAACTAGTCAAGTCACCTGCAAATATTTACGCTCTGGTTAAAATGTAGGACTGCAGATGTCCACAAAACCTGGCAGATCTCACAAAACAGGCATTCCCCTACCACTTACTGGACTTGTTCAAGGCCACCCAAAGCATTAGCAGAGAAAGGAGGTAATGCTTTTCCCTTCCTATTCCCCCTCTGTTAGAGCAGTTCCCTGGGAGGTGAGACCCTTCCTCTACTAAGGATATCTATGCTCCCATCTGCTTTGTGTCCTACAGCTGCTCCAATGGGCAGGCAAACACATCCTCTCGAATACAAGTCTGTGTTGCCAAAGCTGGTGGAGATGCAAGGTTTTGTTAAATATTCATTGGCCTGTGGAGGGGATCACCAAGACCATAATCCAGAGTGGAGTAAGGATGTGTACTCCAGTTTATCTTCAGATCTCAGTAGCAAACTCAAAAGTCCCTTTCTTAAGTAAAGACTTCTCTAGCTAATGGTCTCCTGCTGCCCACAGAAAACCAGTGAGAGTGCCTGTGAATGGACCACAACTTCCTAAAGTACCTGGTAGCCTAGTATTACCAAACACCAAATCTTTTTATGTTTAAGGACTCTAAAGGAAGAGAGGGTTAAACTGCAGGGTACATGTTCTCAGAGTGTGACACAGGGGGAAAACATGAAGGGAAGGATATGATAATGTCTTCATCTCTTTTTTGTACAGAGTTTGCAATGTAGCTTTTCTTTTTAATGTATTTTTTCCTCTTTTTTTTTTTTTCCTTACCTTCTAATGGAAATGTTCCATTATGCATGTATTACCCCTATGGGAAAATGTTTTGGAATTTTCATGGAGAAAGAGAAGGACAGAAAAATGTTCTATATCAACTGAAACAGATTTTGTTTTCCTATTTCAGCCACTGAAGTGAAAAAAAAAAAATCAATGATTAGTACAGGCCTAATCTGGAGATGTATATTTTAGGGATCACATTATGCTGAATATGTGCATTACATACACAAAGTAAAAATCCATGCCATTATTGTGCCTGATCAGTAGCCACTTTTCAAATTGAAATATCTCAGCCATTTTAAATGACATTTTTATTTTTGCAAAGACGCTAAAAGCAATTAGAGGGCAATATTGACTGTTCACTTGCCAAATTCCACTGTTCCAATGAAAGCTGCTTTTCAGTTACTGTACACAAGTGCAAAAAGCATCCCAAATCATTTTACATACATTACAAGCAAAACCAAAAAGAAATCACCATTTAAAAGAAAAGAAAAAGCTGTTTATAAAAGAAATGCTTGCTCCCAAGTTGAAACCATGTGTCAGCCTAGAGCAATCTGTTAAAGTTGAGTTATGAACCCCTGGAAAAAAAATAGTTGTTTGCAGTGCCATTGCTGAGACTCATAATTAAACCAGAGACATGGTGCAGAGAGGTCTCGTGCTGATGTTCTGCATAGAGAAGGTTCTTTAAATGCCTTTGGTGGGAGAGACGATAAATTTTGTCTCTTTTCTGTCAGTAACATTTGTTAAGTTACCTCCTTTAGCTGTTTCTTTCTTAATAAAAAAAGAATAGAAATATGAAACTCTAGCGTATGACCATATACAAATGAACAGGATAGATTTTCTGTAATTTAAAAAAATTATGGTCAACCCATCTTCCAGAATTCAAGGCTACCTCCAGTTCACCTGAAGGGCCATTAATTTCTCCCCAGCGTGAATTTATGCAGCAGGGTCATTCTTAGAGAGTTGATTAAAGGCACAGGTAAGTCAACTCAAAACTTTTCTGAGGAGCTCAAACACAGGATGTTGTTCACAGCCAGAGAAAATTATCAAGGTCCTATTGCAAAGGTGCTTTTTTTTTGGGTTGGTTGGTAGGTTATCTAGGTTGAGCTGGCAGGAGATTGCAGCAGATACTCTTGTCCCTCGGGGATTTGTTCTCCACCCACACTTTGTCCATGAGGTATAAAGGGCTGATACCCTTGGGATCAAATTCTCGAGGTCCATAGTTTTGTTAAAATCAGTGGAGTTCCACTGTTGGGGTAAATCCTAGACTCTGTTCTTTTGTCTGCCATGAATTTATCTGTGGGCTATGAACCAACATCTTCTCTGACTCAGGGTTTGATACTCATTAATGCTGATACCTCTTTACACCTTGGCAGTGAAAGATGTCCTTGCAGCAAAACTTTATTTTGTGGCCCCTTTTTTCACTTCTGGCACACTTTTCCACCTTTGCAATGCATAGCTCTGAAGAACTCACAAGTGTTCTGATCTTGGACCAGTGTTTTCATTACTATGGTGTCTTCCCTCATGCATGGAAAACAGAGACTTTTATCTGCCAGAAATGAATGAGTTTTAATTGTAATGGTCCAAGCAAATGTCATGATTCAGAGCATAAGAGGATCAACAGCATAGATGAGCTGCACAATGAGTCTGTGTAAACAGAAGCTGAGATGTGAGAAGGCGTAATGGCTTCCTTTCCTTTCAAGAAAAATGTTATCCTAGGAGCAAACTGGGGTTACAGTTTCTGAATTGGGAAAGACCGCCCTTATTTTACAAGGCCAAGTCGTGTAAACACAAATTTCTCATCTCTTTTCTCTCCCCTCCCCTTCCATCCCTCTCAGTTCTTTGGGGAGCGGAGTTTTTTTTTCCCTGGGACATCCCAAACACAGTTGATATATCTCTGGTATTTTCTGGTATCTGCAAAAACAATTTTCTCCTTCATTTCAAAATAACAATTGAGTGCCACACCATGTGCCTTTGAGATATGAGACAGGGTAACCCTTTAAAGAATTAAACCACAGACATGCAGAAAAGGAAAGGGGTTTATTTGAGTGGAGTGACACAAGGGCGATGGTTAGTAGGCTGCACTGAGCCATTGTTCATTGGAACATAGTCTTTATTTATAAATTATAAGTAAAGATCTGCTAACTGCCCAACTGAGGACACTTACTCATCTGTGCAGTTCAGTCCAAGTGCAATAAATACAGATCAAATGTTCACCATCCACATAATAACAAGTATCTGATCCAAAGCACACTTTTATTTCTACAGGGTTACCTTCGATCAAGTTGTGTTTTGTTGTGTTACATAGGAATGCATCATTATTTAAAGGAAAACAGGGGACAGAGCTGAAAACAATTGTAATTTCCAGTTGGAACTCCTGACACACACTCTTTGAAAAGTAGTACCTTAGCCAATATTTATTCATACTTCTTTTTTTTTTTTTTGTGCAATTTACAGTGAAATTTATTTTACATCATTTCATGTTGTTTCAGCTCGCTATGAAACAAGTTCAGCTAGTTTTGAAACAATTAAAATGGAAAATTTAAAAAGAGCCCACTGTCAGGGATTTGAAGTAATATCCAAAGCTTCTACTGACTGCAGTGGGAATTACAGGTGCTCTTTGGCTCTAGGAATGCAGCATTTGTATTTTGCTGGGTAATCATAAAGAACTCTATTGTGTGAAACTTTGTGCCAGATTCCCCGTGATGCTGCAGGAATGCCCTGCTTGCAAAATGAAGAGCTCAGAAATGAAGCAGTAATGTGGTGAGTGTGGTAGGCCTGATACACCTCCCTTCCACAGCCACATTTTGATTTGATCTTTTTTTACCTAATTGTATATCGCTTTTATACAACATCCCTGCCTAATTGGGAACACCAGATGGAAGATGTGTAGCCAAAAAAACCAGTTTGTTTCACATGCTTGTCGTTGAGTACAGCTTTAATTTGTTACATATTATTCATCTCAGTGTAAAATAAGTTTGGAGGGTTTTGCACTTTTTTTTCTTTTTTAAATAGCCTTACCCATGGTGCCCATTTTTTGCAGGATCTGAGGGTATCAAATTCTTTGAAGGTTTTACCTTCAGAAGTAACCCTGGGAGTGTGTTTGTCCCAAATTCACATGCATGGATTTAGACACTTAATATAAAGCACTAAAGTCCCCTCTGGCTAGCATATTTTCACTACAGGGAAGTTGATGTCACGAGAGAGCAACTCAAAGTAGGCAATAATTAAGGGTGTAAGGGGAGTCCTTGGCATATGCTGGTGGAGGCATCTGTCTCTCCCCCATTATCCTAGGGTTGTAAGGGACATTTGGGGACAAGAATACAACAGAGTCACAAGAGTCTGCTAAGACTCAGGGAATTAGCTAGGCTAGTAGCAAATATTATTATCCCAAGCTGTTCTTCATCACTCATGTCCTGGAGATTATTGTACTCAGGAGCTCCATCAGCAGCAGAGAGCAGCGAGTGCTCCCTGCTCTGCCTTGGTGCTGAGCCTGCAGGTGAGCTCTGACTGCCCTCATTGCTGCTCTGCCCCAAAGCTCTGAATCACACTGAAGGTAACCCATGTCACAGAACCATAGGACCATAGAATGTTAAAGTGTTGGAATGGATCTTAGAGGTCATCTAGTCCAAACACCTGGTGCCTTGGGCAGGGACGCCTCCTGCTAGACCAGATTGCTCAAGGCCTTATCCAACCTGGCTTTGAACACTGCCAGGGTTAGGGCATCCACAACCTCTCTGGGAAACCTGTTCTAGCATCTTACCACCCTCACAGTAAAGAATTTCTTCCTGATACCTAACCTAAATTTCCCCTTTCCATATTTATGCATTTCCCTTTGCCTTATCACTACAGTTCCTGGTGAGGAGTCCCTCTCTGACTTCCCTGTAGGGCCCTTCAGATACTGGGAGGTTGCTATGAGGTCTCCACGTAACCTCTTCTCTAGTCTGAACAGGCCAAACTTTCTCAGCCTGTTTTCATAGGGGAAGTTCTCCAGTCCCTGCAGGAGGTGCCTCATGTCCTGTTGATTGGCAAGATTCGAGCACAATACTGCACTCGCTTTCGTGCTTGGACATACCTTTCCCTGGCTTTACGAGCCACACCCTCAGGCTACATGTAACTACGAGGCAGGAGCAGAGATCCTCCCAATACTGTTTAATGTATTGACTCTCTTGTTTCACCTCTTTCCTGCCTGAAATCTCATGAACCAGAATCATACAGGAAATAAAAAGAAAAAAAAGAGAAACCTGTAGACTTGTAATGTTCACTCCTGCAGCATGCGTAAGGTTTCTGTAGAGATTTTTGGTTTGTTGTGGGTGGGATGTGCCTCGTCATTTTAGATGCCAGTGATGTAGATTCCCATGTCTAAGCCAGTTTAAGTGTTTTATCTAGTGAGTGCAGGGGAACAGGCAGTTGTCACTTGCGACTGATCTGACCTGTTTTGGATGCCTATCATGGCAGGAGCTGATTCACAGCCTAGGAGTACTTCTGTCCACGTGCTAGAGGGATGACTAGCTGGCCCCAGTGACTAACCCAGAGCTGGGTGTCTGTACTTGAACACTAAAATTGGAGTGGACTTCTATTCTTGACTTTAGGGTGATTCTGTCATATTTTTGGGCCCCTGCTCAACAGAGCAAGAGGGATTGTTTTACTTTAAAGTGCTGCTTCCAGGCTTTGCTGTGGGGATGAGGCATTGACCACCCACCCGAGTGCCAGGCTGAAGTAGCTTCTTAATGTCCTTTTAACCAGATGTTTACAAAGAATAGCAAAAAAAAAAAAAAAAAAAAAAAAAAAAAAAAAAAAAAAAAAAAAAAAAAAAAAAAAAAAAAAAAAAAAAAAAAAAAAAAAAAAAAAAAAAAAAAAAAAAAAAAAAAAAATCCACTACATCCAGCTGTGTGCTAGACATCAAAAAATGCAGTGAAGATCCATCAGCTGAACCAGAATTACAGAAGCAAGAATGAAAATGGAGTGCATGAAGTTAGTTTTTAAAGCCCTGTTTAAACCCATGCATACAGGTCCTCTTCTCCAAAGCAGGGTATAGCTGTTTCTGTTTTTGTTACAGTTGCTACATTTTTCTTATATCTTCTGGCAAGCTTTAAAAATCCTTTTTGCATTGTTGATTTTAACAATATTACAGAAACGTACTTTTTGCAGCTTTAGGAGAATTTCTTGGAAAATCTTTGTTCTGTCATCTATTATCATCAATGGTGGCCCCCACAAGAGAAAGAAGCACGTCTTCTTTACAAAGAGTACCAAAGTTTTTTTAAATGTGGTACCAAAGAAGAATTTTCATGCTGTCTTTAGTTAAACTGGACAATGTATTTGTTTTCTGGAACAAGTCTTCCATGTTTCACCTAGAAAGGAAGGAAAAGTCTTAGCTCTAGCTTCTGTGTAAATATTTGCACAATGTTAATTCTTGAGTTTGTATGTGATCATCTTTAATTGTTTTAAATAACCATAATAAAGAAAAGAACTGCTGATTCTTTTACAAGATAGACTGCATGTAATTATGTACGGAGACTGAAGTAGTGGCTTAAATGTACAAAGTTCACTGAAATATGGAGGGAATGGATTTGGCTCAGCAAGTCTGAGACGAAACAGAGCTGTTTTGGGAAAACCATTGAAAGTGTCAGCCTGGAAACTGGCTGTCTCTGCACCTGCTAAAGCACCACATTAACACCAGTTTCCACTGCACCATCTTTTGGTTGTATGAGTAAGAACAGCACAAATTTGGATTTCAGAAGACCTTACTGATGGCAAAATAGAAGAGGGTGAAGATATGATGACTTCAACAACAACAACAACAAAAAAAGGGTAGAGCAGTTGACAAAGGGTCTACCGTATGTTCAGAGGGTTTTGAAAGCTAAGCTGACATTAAAATTAAGGTTGTGGACTGATGTGAAAATTAAGACTTGGTCTCCTTGAAGCTTCTGGCAGCTGCCCTGAGAGCCCCAGTTATTGCTACAGTTGCATCAACACAGTAAGTGACACCCTTAGTTACTTGGATGAGATATCATACCTGGATCTTGCCCTGCTTATTTCTTACTCTCTTTGCTTGAGGCTAAGTTAAGACTGTTTATTTGCATGGAATAGGCCCTTATGAGTGTTCTCTTGGCTTTGATTGTTTGCTTTTACAGGATGTAGTTTAAATTCGGGGCTGACCCTTCAGATTTCACGACACTGTTTAGGAGTGAAGAGCTGCTTGGGTGAGTATCACCACTTTCTACTGCTCCACCCAAACACCAAAGGAAAACTGCCCTAAAGTGTCCTGAAAGTGTCTGAAGGGTGCTCTAGTTTTAGAAGTGTTCCTCACCCTAACAGTGAGCTGACTTGAAATCCTGTGACTGACCAGCTCCAGGCTTTCCGAGATTTGAAAACTTAACTTCAGATCTGATATTTGGCTGAGCTTCCTAATGAAAATGGAAAAACTGCATTTTGAGCCTCAGCCTTCCTGAAGAACAGTCTGTGCCAAACCTGATGGGCTGGAGATAAAAACCAGGATTCGCAGGACGCTGTGTCCCAGCTCAGACAGAGGTCAGCAGGAGTTTTGAACGGAGTGGGACTGGCTCCTCTAGCTGGAAACTTCTTTATTTGCCTCTCATCTTCACAGCTGCTGGGGTTTGAGACCTACGCAGGTGCGCGGTGGGGAGTGAGCCATTTGTTTTGCTCAGAAGAGGATATTTGTGATGAGGGAAATCACGGATTTTATGTGCTCGCATTTTTTGTTTCCTTCTTAGGCAAAAAAAGGGAACCTTTAGAATGCCAAAATCTTGTCTTAATATTTCACGGAGGTAAGTCTTTTATAAACGCATGTTGCAAATGGCACTATAAATTCTCCGCTATGGAAAATTGCTATCTGGTTTGAAACTAGGCAGGATAAATAGAACTATAAAAGGTTACCTGGAGTAAACAGATAGGGTTTCCAAAATGTACCACATGAGATAGATTGGAGCTCATAGTAATCTGTTTTCCATGCTTAACATACGCTCAGCATCAGCTGAACTCTGTAACCGAGCTGCCATCTGTATCAATCCTGTTCCTAGATGTCATGGCCCTGTTAATGAAATCTGGAAGTGGAATTGTAAATGGATTCAGTGAATGGTAGATGTCAGCCATTGCGTGATGGGCAATCATCAATCATCCACTGTCAGTTATTTCTGTCTCAGTGAGTAAGCCTTTATTTAAAGCATAAAGTAAGAATGTTGCCAGACCACAGGAACAAGCCCTGAGCTGTTTGCAGGTGCTGCTATTCACAGCTGCCAATTAAACCCCTGACATTTCCATAATGGCCAAGAGGCAAAGCATATGCACTTGATATAAACATTTTTGTAAAAATTAATCTCAGTTTATCAATACTTCACTTTTTTTTTTTTTTTTTTTTCCCAGAGCGACATACAACATCCTACTTGGCCTATTGTTTGTTTGCTGTAGAAAGAGAGAAATACGAGTTGGAAAGCAGCCAGGGCATTCATTTCCCCAGGATATGCAGTAGATTCCAGTGGCTCATTTCAACCCTTAATTGGGGAGGGAAAGCACAGTAGTGAGGAATCCCAGCTTCAGAAATGGTGTGTGTGCCCCTTTACCCCCCAGCCATGTGCACGTGCTCAGCTCCAGAATTTCACATCACAGGTTGGCCTTTAGCTGGGTAAAAATGTGGTGCTCAGTTTGGCAAATGCTGTTCGTGAAGTTACCCAACCCACTGTGGTTCTTCGCTGTTATTGCAAAATTTTGCCTTATCTGGATTTTCATACAGATCTCTGGGTATATACTACTTCTGGCTAGCCCTTTTTATTACCTCTCTACTATCCGAAAAACAAAAAATCCAAAACACCAAAATCTAAAAATGCAAGCACTTTTTAATATACTCATTATTTTCTTTTGGGCAGGAGAAAAAAAATAAATTGTCAACTCAATTTATCAAAAGCATTCATCAGTACCGCTGCAAATTTATATCTATTTCATAAAATTGCCAGTGACGAGCTAGTTTGTTAAATTTTTTTCCCAGAGAAAATATTTTCATGGAAAAAAATTTATATATTTCTACAGAAAAAATAAACTGCATAGTATTGCCACCTGACATTTATAGTTTGGAGGACATAAAACTTTTCAGAGGTCCTTTTATTTTTTACTCTCAGCTGTTTATAGTTCTTTGGGGTACCCTGATCTGTAAGTAAATACAGGAAAAGAAAGGGCTGCATTCACTTTTTCGAGGAGATTTCATCACTGGCTGATTGCTCTACCCCATTTTGCTGCAAAGTCTAGACAAGGCAGAACACTGAGTGGGAAACTGGATAGCACTGGGGCATTTTAAAGCTGTCTTCTTCACTCTTTGTGGTACTGAGGAAGATCACATAAGTCATCCAGCAATTTGAAGTGGATTCTCATGTTTCGTACAATCTGGTTGTAAAATGCTGCACTATTGGATGAAATCAATTTCTGAAACCTATAGAATTCTGTTAACATGATATATTTGGAGTTATTGTTAGAGGTCTTGCTGGCATGTGGGTATTAAATTGGGTGTGACTTTTTGCCTGATAGCTGTGCCAGTGTCAGTGTTAATTGTCAGATGCAGAGATGCCAGTGTAGTTTTATCAGCATAGCTTATTTTACTTCACCTAAATGAAACAAACCACCCTGCCTTTAGCATTTCATGGCAATGGAAGTATATTTATACCGAGCAGTTTCTTACCTATAAATGTATCTGAAATTTTATGTATAGATTGATCTTTGTTCAGTTTCTTTTCCTTTTTTTCCATGTAGGTGCCTTGTGAATTTCCATATCACTTCAGATTTCAGGGATAGATGTTGCTTCAGGACTCATTTGGAGTTAATTCAGGTAACTTTATAACACATTTCCTAATTTTTTAATTTTTTTTTTGTTCAGAACCATTCAAAATGCTTGAGATCCATGAAAACATAGTCTATAGATATTAAATACAAGTGTTAAGGCCTAAGTAAGGTTGTTGATTCTTTAGAACTTGAAGGACCAAACTGGCTGAGTTACACAGGGTAGGTCAACTAATCCCACATATACCACTTGTTAATTTTAAAATTTAAAAAAAAAAAAAAAGGTTGACTTAAAAAAGTTTTAAAGCAAAAATATCCCAAGTGTCAGCATCAAGTGTTTCTATGTAGCATGTCTTTTTGCCCACAGGGTAATTTCCTGGGTTCACAATGACTCAATATTCACTATCACCCAAGATGAACATCTCCTTTGTATACCCTCACATGAACAGAAATCACTGAGGTCATGCTGCAGTGTTGTCACCTCATAGTTGGCTCCCCTGCACTGAGCTAAAAGGCTAAGGTAAAAGGTAACTATCCCCCTTCTGGGCTCAGTTCCTGTGCTCTTGTAGATGTTAAGGCAATAATAGCAATATTGCTCTGACTGTGTCCACATGACAATGCAGAAATGCCCAGGCTGGCTGTAAATGAACCGTTGTGGATACTGGACGCAGTCAAGATGAGACAGCAGAGAACACCAAGAGGACTAATTTACCCAGCTTTTTGGCAGTGTTAGCTCCATATGGGCTAATTTATCCTGCCAGAAAGCAGGCTCATTTATGGTTAGCTCATTTATAGCTTGTTTGAGTACCTCTTCACTGTACTGGAATTTGCAATGTAGACATACTTTCTATTAAGATGACAAGTGTGTGATTGTATTAAATAAAAATATAGAGGTTGGAATTTTGAAGGCACCTGAGGGCTTCTTCTGAGGGTGGTTTAAGAGGTTGCCACCTCCAGCGATTTGCTTCACAGCTTCTACTGAAGATGACACTCCCCATAGATCAGAACATGGGATCAGGTGCCAACCTAAGAGCCTTATGAGTTTACAGCACAATATTCTAGCTCAGATCACTGAAGAGGTTGTGTTTGCATTAAAACTCTA
Organism: Empidonax traillii; assembly: GCF_003031625.1. NCBI lineage: Eukaryota > Metazoa > Chordata > Aves > Passeriformes > Tyrannidae > Empidonax > Empidonax traillii. The sequence continues at coordinate 477,230 of NW_020955234.1, forward strand.
CACGATGAACTGAATCAGAGTAGATGTACCCATTGGTATGGCACAAGCAGGCAGACAGCTTGGGTGGTAATGCTTCATATTGCTCCCTTTACAGAGCCCAAAGAGAGAACTGTGTGCCAGAGCCCATGGAATGTCCTTCTGCTTTACAGTGCAACAGGGGGTGAGTACCTCATTGCCCTCAAATCCTCTCAAAAAAACCCCTGTCACCAATATTTGTCTTTTTAGGGTTGTGTAGATTCAAATGTCACTGTCTAGTCATCTACTGTAAAGTCTGATCCTGACCAAGAAACCAAAGCACAAACCCAGCTTTCCAGCCTGGCACAAGTGAGATTTCTCAGGTGCTTAAATCTTTTTAAAAACAGTTTTAAATTAAGATTTGTTTGGTTGAGCTTTGCATCCATTTACTTCAGGGTAGTTAGTGCCCGTGAATGCTTCTGGTGCAAAGGGATATTGGCACGTAGAGGAGGATCTGGTATCCAAGTAAGCAAATTAGTACCAGTTGCCTTCCTTTTATTGCTGCACTCACGTACGGTGAGCTCCAGGTTTGTCTCTTGCTTCCCTGCTCCTGGGGCTGCCCAGCTATGATCTACTGCGCTGACCTTACCAGCCAAGTAATGACTTTCATGCTGCTGAATCCCATCAGCAGCTTCACGTCTCTTGCGGTCGTCTTCATCCATGGCTAACTTGTATTATCATTGGCACGCTTAAAATTGTGATGTTATGTTTCAAGTGTTTTTAAAACCGAAACACACAAGCTCTTTTATTTCTCTTCTGCCTTGTAGGATTATTTCAGCTCCACACATGCGAAACCCCATATTATGCAAGGAATTAATCATATCAGGGTAAAGTAGCTACTGAAAAATTGCCAAGCACCATAAACATTGGTCAAAATGCAGGCCAGCCATTTGCACAGCAAGTAATTGAAGCTAGAGGTTCATTGGAGCGACGCGTAACTTTTCATTATGAATTAGAAAGCTTTTCAAACATAAAACGATATCTGAGAAAACTGCACTACCTAAAAGGTTTCAGTAAACACTGGAAAAAAAAAAAAAGTGTTAAAATATGCTGGAGAGATCAATCATGCTTTGTGGTTCCTTGCTCCACGTAGTTTCACACACATTCTCTGATAAACAATGTCCCACACACTCTGCCCAGACCCATTATTTTCTTCAGCACCAAAGCTTCAAGGGCCAGATCTTCATTTGGTTTAAGTCAGCAGAGCTCTGCTGAGGTTGACTGCTTGCTGGCATTGATTTATGCCAGCTGAAGATCTGGCCTGAAGAGTGACAAAAATATAATTTTATGTTTTATTTATGGGTGTAAAACAATAGTCCTAAAGGGAGCAGATGTTCCATGTCAAGGGAGGAGGTTTATTAAATGCAATTCCAGACACAAAAGCTAATCTCTGTGGTCAGGGAAGGCATGAGGCCTGTTTTACATGATGAACTTTAATTGAAATCTTGCTCTTTTGTGTTCATTTATTTCTTCTATTTGGGAGCCGACAAGCATCATTTAAATTACTTACCAGCTGCCAGACACCTTAAAACAACAATAGATAGTTGTCTTAGACACCTGGAGAAGGTTAGACAGTCTTCATTTGTTTTTCCACTACCTGCTGAAATCGTATTAATTTGGTATCACATATTTTTAATTAAGTGGTCACTTCACTGAAGAAATTTCCATCTGTTTCAGATGGAGCTGTGGGGAGAAAGACCGTTCAGTTTTATGGAGGGTTTTGCAATTGTAAAATGTCTCTCTTTTTTTCCAATTTGGAATTAAAACCAAAGGATTTTGAAATTCTCTCGAGAAGAGAAGGGAGTGTCTGCCTCTAAGTCTCAGGCCCAAACCTCTTATTGTCCCCAGCACCAAAACTATTCCCTTTGAGGACATCTTCCCTCTGTAGATCCTAGAGAAGGAGTTCCTTGGCTGCTCTAAAGCTGCTGCCAAAAACTGAATTTAGGGAGCTGAAAGAAAATCAGTGGTAAAAGCCTGCTCACAGGAATGTCATGGTTTTTGAAGCACTCTTCATCATGTTTTCTTACAGTGAGCTGACATTTTTGACTCCCATGTCGCTGTACCCACCCTGAAATGGAGAGAGCATTCAGTGATGTATCTTTTCCTTGGCTTTATATGGCACAGACACTTACCACGGTGATATCTGAGCTCTTCAGAAGCACACAACAACAGTCAGCTGAGCGGTGCTGATTCATATCAGATAAATTTTGGAACAAAATGGACAAAGATGAGTTTTTCTCCCTGACCTTCTGTGTTCCTTCCCACACCCTTGCGGTCAAGTACAGTACATGGAGAGCTGGAGAACAAGCTGTACTTATCAGAGGCCAGCAGTGACATCTAAATTGCAGCTTCAGTAAAAAGAGGACAAGTGGAGGAAAATTGGAATTGAATATTCCCGTGTTCGATTAACAGAGAGAAACAAAAGTAAAGATTGAGAAAGGCTGTGTGTGAAAACCAAAATGGAGCGGGCGCTGACTCGTGTGTGTCAATTTAGCTGGAAATCCCAAATTTAATGTGTGATTTTGTTCTGGAGCAGGCTGAACATAAGTTTGAAATTTTCTGAGAACCAAAATTAGCAAAAAAGAAACCCAAGTCTAAACTGGCAATGGGATGCAGGGAACATTAAAACATTTAATTAATGTTTTAGCATGATTTTTTGTTAATTCCTGTTAAAAATCTGGTGCCTCTTCATTGTAACACTTTTCAGCACAAACAGCAGCAACAACCACAACTTTCCATTCTGTAAACATCAAAGCAGGAGCTTACAAGGTTATAAAAATGCCTAATTTTTGTTAGTCTCCCTGGATAAGAAGTTAGTGGAATAAGTTTTTCACAACAGATTTAGTTTGTTAGACATGGCATTTGTTTTCTTTCAAAGCCACTCTGGACAACGTTTCCAGTTACGCGTTTCCAAGGGCATGACTCACTTCATGGGATAGGATATGTCTATTGGAAATGTATTCACAGCTACCCTGGTCCTTCCAGACTCCCTTGTAAATCTCCCAGTAGAGAAACAGGCCCTTTAGGACCCAGTCTCACCTGATTTAAACCTCTGCTTTAGGATGATGTAAATCAGACTGTGGAACTGTCTTTCCCCACCACCAAAAAGTAGTGTACGGTGACTAACACCAAGGATCAACTTAATCTCACCCAAATATGCTTGTCCATGGGGATAGCTGCTGCAGAATACTGTGGAAAATCAGTTCCCGTCTCTAATCATCACATGCAGGCAAGTGAGAGAAAGAAGGTTTATGTGTTGAAGCCACCAAAGAGTAATAAAAAGCTCTGAAAATAGCTTAGTTAGAAAGAAGTATGAAAGCACCTAAATGTGTACAAATGCAAAGTGCAGAAGGAGTACGTTATATGCTTAATTATCACTTCAAATGTGAAATGCTACTTAGGGAGAATAAAAATTAAGGCTTTTCAGGGGAACGAAAGAAAGAGGGTGGGTTGTGATAAAAGGGGAAATAATTTTCCTATCAGATGATCTGATTAGTCTGGGGAATAGTTTTCAAGAGAAGCAGTAGCCTCAGAGTTTGAGTCATTTCATACCAGAGCTTGGAAACGTACAATAGAGATCACTTCTGTCTAGGAAGGGAAGGAAAAAATAGGGTCCACCAATCTCATCCAGCCCTCACTTCATTCAGCAGGAATCTTTTCCACTGACTGAAGAGGGATTTGGATCAGACCCCTTTTAACCTACTATGTTGATGGCTGTCTGAAAAGAAGTAGGAAAAGACACGAACTAGAGCCCAAGAATGACACCGAGAATGGCTTTTTTGGGCCGCTGTAAGGAAAAAGGCAAGTTGCAGAAAATGATGAAGCGGGCAGCTGGCAAATCAGAGGGACTGTTTTACAGCTGGGAGCTGAGTCAATCCCTAAAATGCCTTTACGGAATTAAGTGACATTAAGTTGGGTGTTGGTAATTCCCTTAAAACTGTAAGCAAACACTTCCCGAGCAGCAGCTCTAAGGGCAGCGTCATCGCTTGGCAACTTTTGCTTTTGCCACAGCAGGGGCTCTGTGTATCCAGCTTATTTTATTTATACGCCCAGCATTTGAGAGAGGTTTTGTTATGGATAACAAAACATAGCTACAATTTATATCTGATTCGAAAGGAAATAATAATAATAGAAGTGGGGTAGCATTTCTGTATATGCCTGAGTGATTCCCTTTGCCTGTTTTGAACCTACCTAATGGCAAACCTCACTTCATTCTACTCTGCTCTAATTAATTTGACAGGACTGGAAACTTGCTCTTCCTGTTCACACTTATTATTCATCTCTTCAGAATGCCCTGTAGGGAGTACGAAGCACAATAAAGCAGTATTTACCAAATCCCTCAATGCTAAATACACCTTTTAAGCTGACTCTGCACAATGCCAGCAGTGAGAAGATCTGACTAAAGGGCAGCCAAAGAAAAACAACATTTTCCAGAGCATCGTCTCTTTACACATGGTTAGCAGGTCTCAGGCAAGGAAACTATGTCTTTTTTTGCCCCGCTTCAAATTCTACAGTAGGCTCTGGGGATCCCAACTTATTCCTACTGTATCTGAAAGCTTTGCCGTAGCCAAAGCAAATGACAGAGTGATCATACTCAATAAGCTCTGATGTTACTTCACAAGAGCCACTGAGTAATTTCATACAGGCGTATCTTTTAACCTTTCATCACCCAAATTAGAAACATCATAACACAACATAAAACACATCTGAAAAATCCATCAGAGGCAGGAACTCAGAAACATGCAAGTAAAAATAAGCGTTTAGAGAATTAGAAGGTGTTTAGAGAAAACAGTGAAATTGAATGTCAGGTTTCCTTTTTTTTTAAATTCTCGTTGCAGAAAGGGACCTTTTACAAACACACAAGGTGATTAAGGAATTTAAAAAGTGAAACACTCTTATTTGCACACACTGAGGAAGTAACTCAAGACATTTCATATTTTAAAAGTGAAAGATCAATGAAAGAGATTTTCAGCAGCAAGTTACCAGTTGGGTCCTCGACTCTAATCACCATGTCCCTTTGCACCTTTATGCCTCTGTAAATCTCACCTTACCTGAAGCTAAAGGTTAAGTTTGCAAAGTACCTGAGAAAATTTCTACATGGCACAGGGCAGCACTCTGCAGAAATACCCACATCAGCCCTAAATGAACCAACTCAAGTACGAAAAGGGATGGAACTGAAGTAGGGCGGTTTTCTCAGCTTTTTGCTCCTAACTCCCAAACTTTGCTTTGTGTGGCATTCAGCCAGAGTTGGATGCCACAGTATGCAAGTCACTGTTGAAAAGGGGGACTTGGAGCCAATTTTCAAAGAGGTGTGGAGAAGCACATAGGCATTCAGAGGGATTTTTCAAGGTTCAAGTAAAAATGGAAACTAAGTAACTGTGCATAGGTGCTTTTGAAAATTAAATATTTTAATCATCTGAAAAAATCAGACAATTAAATTCCTGACCTGCTTCTGAAAAAATTGAGTCATTTTTCCTAGTTCCTGAACCTCCTTCTTCATATTGGAGAGTAGCAGATCCCAACATGTTTTATGGACAAGCATGCAGACAATCACACATGGGCTTCCTTATTTCCTTTAGTCTTGACTTTTTTTTTCGTTTATCCTCCTGTTGACCTGTGGAAAATTTAATCCCAATTCCTTTTGCAGGCACAAAGTTGTCACACTGATGTTATGTTGTTCATCACTAGGTAAAGCCTAATGGAGACAAACAGGAGACTCCCACCAGTTCAGCTTGGGTTTGGATCACAAGAGTTTCATGCTGTTTCACAGAATATTCTGAGTTGGAAGGGACCCACAAAGATCATCGAGTCAGATCCTAGTAAAGAGAGGAACTGGGATTATTGAATTGTAGATAGAATAACAGCTCAATTCCTTCAGGCTTAGCTCCTCTCTGAATTGCTCTAGTGGAAAACCCACCCTAAACAGATTGAATCTGGAATAAAACCTTGGATAATTGGGAGTAGAATGGGTCCATTGACTTCAAGGGGAACTACTGCATGAATAAAAAGGTGGGCTGGCATTGGCCTTTGCTGTGTTACATAAGAAAGATGGTTCTTGAAACTAATTAATCCTTGAAAAGATCAGCTGACCCATCTCATTGTTAGCAATACATTTTTAATTATTCATTTTAGTCAAGCATCATTTGAACACAAGTCAATTTGCAATTTCATTAGAGTACAGAAAAGGCCTGGGGTCTATTCCTGGTAAAAAGGAAAAAATCTCTGGCAAAATTTCATAAAGGATGTTAATCCTCTAATTAATTTTATGTATCAAGCAAGAATTAATGTGTCCTGCTATTTAGGCAGAAGTCATCTTGCCAAGAAGTGCATTTTGTCATACCTTCCCCTCCAGGAAAACCTCTTTACAAGCTTTGTGGCAAAATACCCTGGCAACTAATGACTAGCTTTGAAGCAACATTCACAGACCATTTGCTTTGATGACATTTGGAGCTTTTTTCTCCCCCCCCCCCCACTCATTCCAAAGTCTATTGTAAGTGTAGTGCTCTCACTACACTGCCTTTGAAAACTAATCAATAAAGTAAGATTTGTCAGGTTGCATCTGAGGAGTATCACATCTTTTAACTCCCTTCTTGGTTGAGCTGCTGTACACATTTTTAAACTAAACCTTATGAGGAGATTTGAGTATGTTGTACCTGCTATATTCACAGGCACACGAGTGTGACTCCTTCCTTTTTCTCCCTTACATTAACTTCAAAAGCTCAAAAACTATGCCAGTTAACCTTCCGTAAAACTGACATTGTATGGTCATCATATATAATCAAGTGATGGATTGCGTGTCAAAAAGTCACAAAGAGCAAATGTTTACCCCCGTTATAACTATGACAATTATGGCATTGCAAAAATGGAAAAAAAATGACTTCACCCCCTGCTAAAGGACTCCAAAGAAAACACATCCATATTAGTAAATACTGAAACACATCTTGAATACCTCACTAACATCAGCATAAATCCTAGAGTGAGGCAATCCGTACTCACAGCAGTGGATGGAGATCAGAATATGGGCCACAGAGTTTCATCTTTATTCCAACTTTTGACTTTCCCTAATCAATGCTAAAATCTTTAGGTCTGATTTCTCATTTTGATGGCTTTGTGTAATGTGTCTCTACCGTACCTCATCTAATTTAATAAGATGCAAGCTAAGGAAGTACTTAAGTTACTTATCAAGGGTTTCAGATGACACATTATTATTGTACTCAAAAGTCAATATTTGCTAATCATGTTAGTACAGGAACTGATCCAGGGCTACAATTCTTGAATTGCAAAGGCATTTAAGATTAATTAAACCTGTCTCCTCCTCACTCCACACATACACACAGAGCACACACCCCCACCCCCACCTCTCCCTTGGAATGGGCAAGTTGGAATCTCTGAAAGAAAAACCTGTCGAGTCCACAGCTTTAGGATGAAAAATTATTAATTTTCTCAGCTTTCTGCCTCCACAGTTGAGCTGGTCATTCAGAACCTGACTTCAGGCACCAGGGTAGCTCACCTTCAGCACGTTGGGGTAGTGCCCTTTATCTTTCAATGCTTGCAGTTGTATCCTACCTGTGATCTTTGCACAAGACTGCTCTCAGGGGAGAGCTGCACGCTGAGCAAAAGCAGAACCAATCTGGCAGCGTGATGTAGGTTGAGAAAGCCTGATTGCTCATTTTGTTTCAGTGGGGACTGCTCATTTTGTATCAGCTGGGATTGCTCATCTAACAGTCTCACGAGTTAAAGGTACCGAGGTGTTGAGCAGGTTTTGTTCCACACAGTGGCAGGAGCGCAGTGAGTTCACGTTGTATGATTTGCTGTAATTTTTCTTTTATAATACATAATGGGAACAGTTAAAAACTGATCTATGTCTTTCTTTCCCTCTTTCAAAGCTGTTGACGAATTTGGCATGTATAACATGACAAGATTTAGTGCATTTCCTTGGGCTAGGTACAATGTGAGCAGGTAATGTGCAAGCTTTCACATGCAGACTTGCCAGCGCATTTTCAGGCTGGATTTGCAACCCTCCTACCATGCCAGCCTTGGTCTTCTCTGAGTGTACCATCAGCTGCTCAGAGGCCATGTCTGTGTCTGGGCATGTACATTTGATAAGCAGTGTGGTGACTCCCTGATATCATATATTTATTATATTTATTCCTGATATCCTATATTTATTCAGAACCTGGTTTGGAAGGAGATACAGAGTTGCCCTGAAGCAGGAATCTCTTAGGGGCCAAAATGGGACTTACCTGCTATCCAGCATGTATTACTGTAGTTTGTATGATATTATGGTTTTCCCTTGCTTCTTTGAGCCATTATTATACCGGTATAAACAGAGTGAATTAAAATGTTTCTATGAAAATAATGGAGCAGAGTGGAGAATTGGAATCAGACACACTGAGGGAGACTCTGATCTATATAAAATGGGCGAACAGGAACGGTGAGTCTATCTGCACTGGGTTAGCCCAGATTTATACTCACAAATGGGACAGCACTGTTGGAAGCCACAGGTCTGATTCACCAGATTTACCTGTAAAATCAGTGTTTTGCAAAGAGTCATGAAGTGGGAAGTGCTCACTGCTATCAGGAGATAGAGCTGATAGTGTGTATTAAACCACACAATGACTGCAGGGGTTTTGGTAAAGACATGCAGAACATCAACATGCACATTAAAAAAACCAACTGTTTTGAGTACTGTGGTATCCAGCCTGCATTCATCTCAGATCAACCCAGTATTAAATAAAATACTCAGATGCACATTTTATGAAATCAAAATGTCACGTTCTGTTTAATATTCCAATTACTGTTGAACTATTAATCTGAATGTGCTAATAGTGGCTGTCATGTAAGTCTAGCATCTGAAAGCCTCTCAGCAGTAATCCACTATCCTCGGGTCATTTTTCTCCATATTAATTCAGTATAAAATATTAGACAATTTACTCTTTTAAGTGGTTCCCCCCCCCCTTTTTTTTTAATTAAACATTATTTTATGCAAGTCTTTTAACTTACTAATTTATTCGTTTAGACCTGCCACACAGAGGCTGAGTTACAAATTGCTTTTATTTATTTATTTTTCCTTTAATCAATCACAGTACCATTTTTAATGTTCTTTGGAAGTATAAAAAATCTTAGATTTTTCTATGTGGGTGCATCTATTTGCTTCAGTCAATTGCTAAGGAATGTCACACTTACCTTTACTGGTCTATGCAAGCTCAATTTGATAATATTAGCTCATCTCCCAGTGGAGTGTGTGTTCATGTCACAAATGTCACCTTTGAAACTGGCACTAATTGGCATTCATGTTGGAAGTCTCAGTAGAATGGCCATAGACACAAGGTGAAATTTTGGCTCTGTTGAAGGCAACAGTTTTGTCATTGACTCTAATAGGGTCAGGACTTCTTCCAGAGACTGAACTGCCTCTCATACAGATGTTCATACTGGGCTGGGAGCTTCAATCCCTCTGTGATTGCTCATGATTAATAAAATGTGGATTACTGCTACCTTTCATCCTGCCTCTGCCAGGATCTAATCCTCTTTTTAAAGGGGAGAGTGAATAAGGTAAGACCTCCAGCTTCCTCTCTTGCTGTCCTCCACAAACCCCATTTCCCTTCCTTCTCTTTATACTTGGCTACAAAGTCTTTCCAGGCCCAGTGCAAGTTCACTGTCTTCTGTTATCACCTGATTCTTCTTCTATACTTGTGTATTTTTGACAGCTCTCTGTTTTTCTAGACCCTCTACCATCAAGCATACTCTGGCTCTCGAAAAAATGAAATTCCTTTAATCCAGTCTATGTTTTTAACAATCCACTGATTTCCTCAGGTGTGTCTCCACTTCCCCAGAAGCTGCTTTTTCTTCCCACTTCTAAGAAGCTTCTCAGTCTCTGGTAAGAGAAGCTAGACTTCTCCAGCTCCTGTTCTGGGCTTCATCTGAGGACAATCTCTGTCCTTTTCTTTACTGGTCTTTCTCTCCCTCCTAGCTCTTGGCTTCTGTAATTCTCTCTTTCTCATTTCTAATTTGCTGTGGATACAGACCCTCACTGACAGCTCCTTTATTTTATTGTCTCCCTTTGCCACTTGGTCTCCCCATTGCCCCCCAGAGGTATCCACATAAGAATCCTTGGTTCACTTGCCTTTCTCCACCACTCATTCTCCTCTGCTCATCTAGACTTTCATAGTCTCCTGCTTCTGTACATCCAGCTGTCACTTTTATAATAGCTTGGCCTCCTAAGATTACTTATTTACCACATCCTCCTGATTTTCAGATCCTCATTCCTCTGTTAGCTCTGTTACACTGGCTGTATCCTGGGTTGTCTCATAGACCATCTTTTCTGTCATCTTGCTTCCCCTTCTGCCATTGTCTTTCCTATCATGGTGGGAATCATGATTTTTTTTCATCAACACCAGCTAAAAATATTATGATCATCTCTGTTCTTGATGGATGATGTCATCAAGATCTCCTGATTTCCTCCCTTCCATCTAAAATACTGCTTGTCAATACTGCCTTGTCTCCACCAGCCAGCAGCTTCCTTGATTTTCTACTGCCTGCTATAAGAAATGCAAACCATTAAAAAACCCTGTGAAATCTATTGCTTGAGGTTCTGCTGCCATTTATCTTCCATTCCATTTAGCCAACTGCTTCTCCCATTCTTCTCTTTTACAGGTTTCCTCTGTCCCCTTTTCCCTCTGTCTGCACTTTCTGCTGTGCTGCTTCATAGACAAGAAAACCCTATATTTTTTTTGTTGTTGTCATCCATGAGCAGTTTTTTCTTTTGCTTCCTGAAATATTTCATTAAACCTCACCTCTAAACTTTGAACTGTCCCTTTCAGTCAAGCAGAGGCTTTAATGCACTGGGAAGACAAAAACTGTGATACTGGCCATAGCACTGACAGGCACTCGTGTTTGAAATACATGGATGGTGCTCAGTGTGCTACAAGACGCTGTTAAGAATGTAGAAGAATCACTACACTGAGAAATTAAATAAATACATTTGCCATGTAGGAAAAAAAAACCAAAAAAAAAACCAAAAAAAACAAACAAAAAAAGAAAGATAGAAAATGGTGAATATCTTGAAACCTAGAGCAAAGTTGAAAGCCCCAAATTGTGCAACTGCTATTACCTCACACTGAAGCACACTGGCTACTGTTTTGAGAGATTTCCTTCAAAAGTTAGGACTGGATTTCTTGGTACACACATTGCTTTCTGTGACTTGGAAATCATTGTTACACAGAACTTCAACTTCTACTGGGTGAGTTTTTATGACTAAGACTATATAGGAGTCAGAATGAGGTTATCTCAGTTTTATAGAGCAGAGAGATTTTTTTTTGTGCAGATTTTCATTTTATTCTGCATAGGTGCCCCAGCCAACTTAAAGTGAGTGCTGAAGGAGTGGGACCACTGAACTCCCTATGACAGAAATAACAAAATACTGCTGTGTGTGGATATCAGAAATATTCCCTCTGATACAGGGAGAGTATATGATGCCACACAGTGCTGCAAAGTATCTCATTCTTTAGTGCCATGATCTAGAGGCTGTAGAGGCCTTGACTCAAGAGTCCAGATGTGCTGCAGACAAGGGAGTCATTTTCCAGCTGCCCTTGACCTTATGAACATCAGGTCAGACCAATATATTCTGTGTTCTGCAAAAGACTCTCTTTTTGTGTCAGGACCACAATACAGTTTGGACAAGGTCTAGAGATGAGCAGTGAGTTACACAAAAATGAATGGGAGAGTCCAGGTTTCAATCTCCAACCTGCTTTCAGGCATTCACATGCCACAACCTCTCTGGTACTCAAAACTCCTCTAGTACAGGGGATCAGATTAATTTTAATGCTTGGAGTCACTGCCTGACCTCTGTACTGTGACTTTCTTGTCTTGCAATCTATGTCTTGTCCTGATCCATTTTTCTTACAGAGTGTGTTAGGAAAGGTTTTCCTTTGGAGACACTGCAGTTCTGAGCCAGCTTTGACATCTGACTTAGAGTTCTTCACAAAGAAATCCGAAGGTGACCTCTGTCCCTCCACTGGGGCTCTGTGGAACAAAATCCTGTCTTCTCCTCTCCCAGCTGCCTGTGTGTGAACAGCAGGTCCAGCTGGCTGTCCCTTGCCAGCCAGGGCATAGTCCAGCCCTCTCAATCACAGAATTGATTTTAGATATGTTTATATGATTTGGTTTCAGTGCAAGTTAATTACTGCAAATTCCCAGCCTCTGAGCCAATCGGGGCTAATGGAGCCTCACAACCCCCCCAGTGCAGCAGTGGATGGCTGGGTAGTACAAGTTTATCTAAAGACACTGAAAATCTGTGTGGGTTACCCCGTGCTGTGTGGATTTTTCCAGGCCTTTAGAGTACACTTTATAAAGGAACTTAAAAGGCATCTATCTCTCTGTTACCCATGGGACCATTGCAAACACCTGTCTTGACCAATAAAAGGTGAAGCACACCTGTGGGGATGGAGTGAGAAATCACAAGTTTCTCACAGAGCTCAAGAGAAAGTTTGCATGTTCCTGCTGTGCAAGGACATTTTATGTATCGGAGCTTGACTTTCTGCACGTTCAGAGGAACAAATCCTCCAGTTGTGTAAAGTGTCCCCAGCTCCACAGAGGAGCTGTGACAATTTACACTGTGACAACGCTGAGGTGGTGCTCAGCATTTTTGGTTATGGACCCTATTTACTCATGGCAAGTTAGAATTCCCGTGGAGTGCTGTTACAGCACTGTGTGAGTGTAAATCTTGCTTTAGATGACTTTGGAGCAGTCAGGAGATAGCCTGCCTGTCTCTAAAGTAGGAGCATCCTTGAGCATATGCTTGGCATAACCCTGCAATAGAATGGTGCCACAGCAATCTGAAATATAGCTATTTTTACATAAATGAAGGCTATGAATAATGTCCACTAAAAAGCTGCCACACAGGATAATTAGGTGGTAAAAAAATCCCTTTGTGTTTTGGCACTCCCCATTTCATTCATGTCTGCGTTTTTAAGCAGTCACAGCCCAGAGCAAACCTAGCTCCTCATCTACACCAGTGTTGTGCTGACTTTCCTACTTTTCCTTCTAGAAATTGTTTAGTCAGGGAGTAGAGTCAGCCATTCTTTTATTGCCAACCAGCTGAACAGCAGCCTGAAGTAGGCAAGGCCTGAGGTACTGACACAGAGCAACAGTTCTTACTCATTGCAGTAAAATAGGGTCAGTGTAAATAAGAATTCAGTTGTCTGGCTAAAGTGCTCAAACTAGCTACTTTCTTTGTGCTCACAGAAGTAATTCACATTTCCCTGTGGTGGGATGCAGCTGTGCTGCAAAGTTTGTGTGGCATTTTCACAGCAATACAGACATTTCAGAACACATTCCTCTCCCCTCAACACCATGAGTGCTATCAGCAAAAAAAAATAGGGCAAGGAAACCATTACTGGCCTTTGTAAATCTCCAGCATGCACAAAGCCAACAATGAGCAGGAGGAAGGAAAAGCTCAGTCTTATGAGTCTTCATCAGTTGTCCACTCCTCAGGGGAAGCTGGTTCTGCAAAGCAGAGCATGACATTTCAATGTGTTTTCTGGACATGGCACGTGAATTGCAAGGATTACAAAACTGCCCCACAGAAAGATGCATTTCTAGGTAACACTAAGGGGGAACAGTAGGTCCCCTTGAAAAAATATTTCCCTGGAATTTTTTAGCTTTAAAGATATTAAATTACAGTACAACTTCCCAAGAGTGTTCTTGCAAGTCATTTATACCATAACACTTAAAATTATAGTAAGCCTCCATTAGTGCTGTGGCTACTCTTGTAATCAGTTTTGAAGAATGTGCTCCATCAGTGAAAATATTTTGATTTAAGTTCATATTGAGGGGCAATCTAAAACGTATACTCTAAATTACACTTTAAAATAAGTCCCATGGTACATCCTTACAATATATATGGTGTGCTGACTTGGTGTAATTAAATTCTTGTCTAAAGTTGTCATTAAGTTGCAGTAAATATTGGAGCTACCTTCATTTTAAAATAGATTTACTTCTTGATTTTAGCTGATAAATATTCTTGTATAGAAAATTAATTAAAACATGTACATGTATATAAAACACGGCAGGACTGGTGGTTTCAGCTGCTGTGACCAAGCAGCCTGGCAGTGGCTTCTATCAGCAGTAAGATTGAAAACAACATGGAGAAAAGCACAGGACTTCTCCAGGTGAGAATGAAAGGAATTAAAGTCCCCGGCCCTCTCCCATCTTCTCTCATTTCTAGATCAGAAATAACATCAAATTCATTATTAATTAATTGAAAGGTTGCCTGTGAATAACAAGAATTAGACAAATTTGGAGGATGGAAGTGATCATTTCTCATAGGTGCTCCAGCCATCATGGGCACAACACTACCATCAAATGAAAAGGATGGAGAAATTTCACTGAGTAGACTGGGTGAGAAAAGGGTCAGCTCTTCAGGGAGTCTAAAAAATAATGGTATTATTTTGAAAGTTTGATGAAATTGAATGTGATGATGGAGGAGGAAGTCTCAAAAAATCCTTGTATCTGCTGAAGAACTCAGGTGGAGTTCTACAACCATTCTTACTGAAGAATCCATGCTGGATTCTGGACTCAACTGAAAAAGCCTCAATTTGAACTCGCATCTTTTAGTACCTCCATTAATTAGTCTGTATGAAATCAGCCTTGATTACTTTCAGTGCTCACAAAACTACTTTTGTTTTTTCTGGAACGCAGACAGGCAAATTGCAGAGATGACAAATATACCCGACATGTCTTCCAAGAATCTCTCTCTCCCTTGTATGAACGCTTGAATCCCTTCATTTCCCAAATGTATGCTTGCTTGACAGTTTTATAACTAACAGGTGTTTTATGTAGATTTTTTAGGTGCCTCAAACTTTTTAAGAAAATGAAAAAGGGTCTGTCTTTATCTGGTCTACGCTGATTGACATTATCTTAAACCATCTTCAAATTTCTTTCCATTCACCTCCATAACTCTTTCCACAGGCTGCCCTCCAAGTTTTCTTCATATCTCTCTGGTTATCTATTAAAGAACTGTCCCTTGGTCAGACTCTTTTTAATGTGTTATATATCTCTACAAATTTTTCATCAGTGATGGGGAACCCTTAAAACATTTCATATCCGTAGATTTCTGTATAACATGAACTTGCTGTTTCCACTCACTCCACATGCATCCTTTAGACACAGTCCAAATACTCCTCTCCTCCACATCTAGAGATTACAGATTGTACAGTTTTAGCCCATCAGACTTGGGATCCTGAAATGTCGGGGTGGATGACTTATGCATTAGAAAATATCTGAGTTACAAATCTAGCTAAAAATAAATGTAAGTTTGAAACTGTAGATAGCTTCGATCTCCCATAAAGGAGCAGAAGTCTGTTGTTGTGGAAGCCTTAATAGGAAAAGATTCCTAGTTAGATGTACAGAGTACACTTAAAAGACCACATCAGACACTGAGTTACCAAGGGATGGAGAAGACAAGAGCCCTGAGGAGTTTCAAAGAAAGCCATTATAAAATTTGGATAGAAGGTTTCTGTGAAGAACCTAGGATGGCCTTTGGGACCCAGAGGAAAATGGTACAGAAAATGTGTCTGTGAGATTTCACTCACAGCCCATGAACAACCACAGCTTTTTTTCCCCTCTCTTACTCTTGCTTGGCAATCTGGCCTCACAAACAAGGAGAAAATATTTTGAGATCTTTTGGAATTGTACTTTGGAAAATGAGGTCTTTGCTGTTTTGACTGTCACTTGTGTTGAGTGGTATACATTGAAGTCACAAGTACCAGTCAGCATGCTGAAATTTCAGTGAGATAGAAAACATAGAAAAATTTGTAAAATAGTAATTGTAATTGTAAAAAAAATCAGGGTAATTTATTCATTACTAACACCTATTCAAATTAATTAAATGAATAGTTTTTAGTATTAATGTTGTCCTCATTTAAAGCATTATAGTTCACTAAAACATCTGACCCTATCCAGGTACAGTATAGCCTATAAGAAGCAACCAACAAGACAGGAATTCAGATTTGTGATATTTCTAAGCATATTTCAGGCCTTTGCTGCAGAACATAAGAGCTAATTTTTAATTTTTTTTTAAAGTCCCTTTCAAGTCATTATTGGAAAAGAAAGTGTTGACACTTGATCTGCTGTTTCCAAACTGTTATGCAAGCCTTGGAGAACACATTTTTTTTTTTATCTCTCATTATATCCATACATATTCAGCTTTCTGCAGGTCTCTAACACCCAAAGGTGCAGCTAAGTATCCAATGGTATATTTAAAACCAACTGTTAATCAAACTGTTTATCACACTACTCTGAATCACCAGTGTGGCTCCCCATGAGTAACTTCCTTAGGTGCTTAAATATCCTCAGACACCTGACCCCACAGCCCTGATTCTGCAGAACATCCCAACATACCCTCAGCTTTAGGAATGCAAGAAATCCCACCCTGCTCAGTCAAAAAATTGAATAATACCCCAAACCTTACTTGCTATGCTTAGTTGGAATACAATGTTTTATTTGGACATCTTCTGTTCATGGAGAATGTGGCATGCAAAGCTTCATTCCCATGTCTACATGGATCCTAATTTTCCAGGGTTAAAACCTGAATCAGATTTTTCCTTTAGTGAGGACAAGCTGCAAAGTGCAGACAACCATCATTAAAAAGGAAATCTATAAATCCTGTAGTCTTTACCTCTGTTAACTACATTGTTTGAGGTGAAAGCTGTTAACTGTGGCCTTTAAAAGGTATGTGTAAATGCAACGTTTATCCTGAAAAACCTTTGAAAATGTGCATAAACAATA
The DNA here is from genome assembly GCF_003031625.1 of Empidonax traillii. NCBI lineage: Eukaryota > Metazoa > Chordata > Aves > Passeriformes > Tyrannidae > Empidonax > Empidonax traillii. The sequence goes on from NW_020955234.1 coordinate 494,030, forward strand.
CTATTTTCTGCTAAATGCCACACTGTTTTACTAGATTTATGTGCTAAAGACAAGAACTACTTGCATTAATGAAATGCACGGGTTTGATTCTTTAATTACCTGAGTGACCCCCATTACCTCTAGTGCTTAAAGGAAATTGCTGCAGGAGCAGGATCAGGCCCTTAATGGTTTGGCAGCTCCATTCTGACATTATATCTAGACAAAAGTCACCAAAATTTATATTTAGTTCCATAAGAACAGTGCATTAGATATCCTTAAGTGTTTTATGAGGCAGGACTTTTCTGACTGTTCTGACAGAACCACCAGTACGTGCAGAAACCAGAGCTGTGAACAAATATTGCAGTTATGATTTACAGCACAATTGCCAGAGTCTTCCCTGGCTTCATCTCTGATGGCTACTTACTCAGGCTGTCATTTTTAGCTCCACAGATTATATCTGCCTTGGCCTCTTCCACAAACACTGGATTCACTGGAGTGTGCTGCAGACAATACAGCTTTCAAACAATGAAGCATTTGTGTTCATTTTCTCCTATTTTATCTTTGGAATTCTACTATTTAGGTCACTATCTGTTGCTTCCAGCTATTCTTTCCTGAAAAATTGTAGCTCTTTTTAGGCTTAAAAAGATAAAATCAATGAATTCATCTATGTTATTCCTCTGGGTATAAAGGTCTAGATGTAATAAGTGGTACACATAGTATAAGATTACATTGCTATTCCTGAACTGCAGCCCCAAGATTAATTGTGCCTTATAGGCCAAAATTTGAAGAGCTGCTGGGTGCTGGCCTCTCTGAAAATCTGATACAACTAACACAATAAACCCCCAGTATTACTAAATTTCTCAAATGCTTTAAACGTGATCCCTCACCAGCATGAACAGGAAGGGCATGAATGTGTGTGTATATTCCACAACACTGAATTTTAGATACAGATAAGGAGAATAAAGATGAACAGATTCTGATCTCATCTGCCTTTCCTAAAAGAAAAAAAAAAATCCACCACAGTTTTTACTCAAGAAACACTCAGATTTTAGTGAGCAACATCATTTGTGAAATCCATCAATATCTGTGGAATAAAAATTATACTTTACTTTGGTATGAGGACATACAGGAATTCCATTTACATTTAAGCTCACTGATTGCTCACGTAAAAAACTGCTATGCTCTGAATGAAAAGAAGATTAGTGCTTAAGCAAACAGTCATAAATTAATTTATAATGAAACATGACAGTCATAATTTAATTTAGAGTGTATTTAAGATTGTTGTTACTATTTGGATAGGTCTTTTTTGCCTGGAGGAAGATTTGGCTTCACAGTGAAATGTCAGCTATTGAAATACTAAACTTCTTAAGCGTACACATGTATTAATTAATTAAAATTATGCAGATTCTTTCCTATTGAAGATCTGTTGTCTACTGCAAGCAGTCAGACAAAGGACTGCATGATTGAGGCGTATCAGTTGGTCATCAGGAACTCACCAGGAAGCACGAGGGATGCTGAGAATAACCCGTAAAATCTGTAGGGTGGTAAAGCTGCTACTCAACTTCCTTTCTCAGCGGTGAGGAGAGGGAGCAAGTCAAGTCACAAAAGGTAATTCTATTCAGCTTGTAAACTGAGAGATGGTATGCTAGGGCATTTGGGGATAGTCAGGCTGTGACCAAAAAATACCTTGGTGGTCTGTCTCACCATGAGGTAAGACAGTATGCTCCCAAGAACTCGTGATTTCTATTGGGAAAGTAATGTTTAATAAAAGCAAAATTACGGGCCTTTGAAGTCTAATACCTATGCTGAAAATAGGTACTTATAAAAAGTAAAATAAAGAACAAAGTTCCTCTGTCGTGATTAGATTAATAAGGCAGGGGAATGGATGCATTTGCCTCGCTGACAAAATGTATGTTTCATGCTGATCAGCAAAGAGAGTCTTTAAATATGGTTAAGCAGCACACAGGAGGTACTTGGGTTAGTAAGAAGTGACAGTAATTGGTTAAAATTTGTGTCTTCCTCCAGTGGGAAAATTTGCAAAGGGTCCTTTCCACACCCCTTATGGAAAGAGCATTTGCCTTGTTATACATTGAACTCTCTTGCTAAAAAAAGACTCTCCAACACCTACAACAGTTCCTTCTAGTTAGCTCATCTTCTCCAGTCATAATTAGCCAAATTACCCTGAAAAGAAAAATCATCCTGAGTTCTTTACAAAATTATTCCTAGAGAAATATCCTGGGGAGGGATATCCTGCTAAGCTGAACGCTGTCCTAGCAAAAGCCCCATTTTTATCTTTCTCAATAACATTTGACATTCTTGTGCATCAGTACCTTAAAAGACAGTTTTATAACTCTCATATTAAATACTGATACTAGAAGCCTCTTCTCATTGCCATTTTCTTGGCTAATAGTGCATCTGGCAAGTTACCTGATAGTTCAGATTCTCCTAGAACATCACGAAGAGAAGCATATCCCTCAGCTACACAGAGCAAACTACATTTTCAGGATAAAATTTTTGCAATAGGCTCCGTTTGGGGTTTACATTTATTTGTCATACAGACAAATAATAAACAGTTGTGTGCTGAACTAGTTCCTCCAGAAAGGATTTTTAAGTTAAATAAATCAAAGGAATCACTTTGTCGCCAGTATAAGTAGAAAACTGGGGCATGGAATAGTTAGGGAAATTACCAAGTGAGGACACTCAAGTAAAGTTCATATGGCATTCCCATTTCACTCCCTTTTACCAGTTTCTGTAGTATAGTACTTTCCAGAACAGATTAGAAAAATGTAAAAAAAAAGTTTAATGATGACTTACAAATATACAATACTTACATTTTTAAGAGTTACAAAAATGGCACATGCTACAGAAACCAAAAGCTTCCTCCAACCTTTGGTACATTTTACAGTTATTTATTTACAAAGAAAAATTACAGTCACTTTTCATAGTGTCACATGTTTACATATAAGCATTTCTCAGTTGAAAAATATCTTGCAGCTTACCCAGAGGCAGTTTTTGCAGTTTGATCTGTACACCCATCTATCACATCAAAAATTCTATCAGTCCCTGTTAAGCTGACATGACATTGCATTTTTATGTTTCAACAGCCTTTAGTCTGAAAATATGTACAACCCATAAGGCTAAACTGATGCAGATTTGTTGAGATCTCACCTGGTGTATTATAATTGCTCATGGTTTGGTAAAATGACACAGGCTACCTTTTTTAATTAGCCTGTGTTTAGAAAAAGGTGTTCCAATTCTGTCAGGGTATTTCCAGCTCTTTATGAAGGGAATTTAAAAAAAATACAACATGTCCTTTGCAGGATGCTTTTACACCTTATGAAACTTTTATATTAAATTTTTCCTTCTCTGTGTACAATTCTTACCTCAGGTAACAGAGACAAACTGAGCTTTCCAAAGCCTGTTCATTTCCATTAGTTTTCCAATTGTTGTCTGTTTCCTAGATTGTACTTTATTTCAACCAAAACTTAAAAATTGTCTTCTACCTGAGAGCAAACTTTATTTTGTATTTTTTAGTCTGTGTGCACTTGGGAGTCTTCTTAAAGATCAGGATACTTGCAGTAACACAGCCAAAACATACAGTCTGTTTTTGACACCTTCATTATGTGTGTATACCAATGCTTTCATGCTCTCATGATTTTCAGACTATGCAATTTCAACATGTAACAGTATGTGAACTCAACATAATCGTCATCTCGATGAAGGTAGTTTGGGACTACACATTTACAATTTATAGTTTTTAATTAGGACTAAATACCACCAGAGTATTAGTTATGGTTCAGGTCCAGACTTTTTCACATTGAGAAACAAACAAAAAAAAATGCCATCAGTGGATGTGAATGGAGTTTAAAAGGTGTCTTCCAGCATTACAGTATTTCCCTCCCACAAACTTACTCCACAGAAAAAATAAACTCCAAATTCAAGCATCTTTAAAGAATGCCTGTGTTCTGGATTTTCTTCGTGCAAGAGCTTCTTGTTTTTTCCTCTCAATCTCTTCTTGAGAGCATTTTCTATTTTTTTGTTCCACCACAGACACTGTAAATAGAAAACACGTATTAGGAGCCTTCAGGTTTGTTCAATATGTATTTTAACTTAGCTATTTTCAGTGTTTGAAGATCTATGGCAGGAGCACACTATTCTGACATTCCGGGCACCAACGTTAAAAATGGCTCATCTATCCTGTCCCCAAGGCAGGAAGGGGGATAAAATGCATGACCTTTGTAGTGCTACTGATTACTACCTCCCAATGAAAACACTGGGACGCAGACATTTGCTTCAAGGAAATTTTACTTGGCTGCCCTTCAAGTGAACCTTATGACATCAGGAGTCAACATAGGAGATGGTGATGGGTTAAGAAAATTAAGGCTATATCAGAGTGAAAAGGGCTCCACAATTTAGTGAGTTAGGCAGAGATATGGGCATGGAGATGGTATAGACACAGGGGTCAGATACAGTACAGGTGTCACACAAATAAAACAAGGAAGGTTGAAAAAAGGTCAAAAGTAGCAATAAAAATTGGCAAAGAAGACAAGAACATGATAGCTGAGCACAGCATTTTATATGTTGTGTTACAGAACTATAAATTCCCATGCTATAAAATCCTGACCTAATCGGAACCAACAGGAACCCTCCCTGCATATATCAATAATTTTACTGTTTTTATACACCAATTTCCAATTAATGTATTTTTAATAAGTGTTCAAACCAGCTAAATAAACCATTAAAAATTAAACATCGTTTTTGAAAGGATTACATAACATCCATCTTTTTGTTACAGCAATGTCCTTTCACTCAAAATTTAAGATGAAGACAGTTGGGTTTTATCTGTAAAGAAAAGCTATGCTATTATTTTCATTCCTTTATTCTCTAGAACATTCCACAGAATAACTGGTTACCTCCCTTCTCCTTTCCCTCTTAACATCCAAAATTGCTATTTTCCATTTATCTGCTTCTTTGCTGGGGAAAAAACACAAATAAAACACTGATTCATTGATAAAACTGGCTGATAGTTTGCAGGAATTAATTGTTTCATTGTTTTTGTAACAATGTTTCCTGAAAACGAGGGTTGACACAGGACACTCTAAAAGGCATGTTTTATCAAAATTAATACTGATTAAAACTTTGCCAAGCTGTGAGATCAAGTGAAAATAGGCCTGACTGGAACCTGAGCAGTTCTACATTTCCCTAGCAAGCAAGCCCAGTGCACGGAATATTCCTGACTGTCGCTTGATGATGAAGAAGCGCCTGATATCCCCTCTGGATGAAAAGGAAATGTCAGTGTTTAGACTGATAAGACAAGAACATTTCACTGGCAGTTTCATCCACAGAACAACAATACAGGCTGAGGTTTGAAAAGTGCAAAGTAATTTGAGGTTCCAAATTCCAGGTGTACAATAATATAAAAAACCTGGCACTTCAAATCACCTGGTGCCTTCTCTCCCTGCCCCACCATTAACTGGGGTTTTACTGTGTATGAAAATAACAATATTTTTAAGTAACAACTTAAGAACACTGCATCGGCCTGCACTTGAGCCTAGTGAATCTGAGTGTCTGCGGAGAGAGGGTGTGAAGCATTTAGAGAAGTGGAATGAAAACGGGCAGGAATTCAAGATACATGTCAGAACAATTTTTATTTTGGAGAAAATAACCTCCAAATTCTTGCTGGAACATTTGCTAACACCTAAACGAATGGATGAAGATTGAAGCCTGTTGTAAGCTGCAACACAGTATGAACCTGACATTCTGACTACAGTAAGGAAACAAATGGTAAGTCTGAGAATGACACGATAAAGACAAATACCTGATGAAGGCTGCGCAAAAGACTCTGAAAAGTGCCTCTTGAAAGGTGATTTCTTGTTGTCAAGTTTGCTGTGCAAAGTCATGTTCACCTGATTCTTGCTTCCTTCCAAACCCTGCAGAGTAATTCCAATGCCAGAATGATTCCCTAGATTTTCACACCCTACCTGAAGACCACCCGTAGAATTGTTAATCTTTCGGAATTTAAACTTTGAAGGCACAAGTGATGTTTTGTTACTAGAAGTGCTATTTGTTATCTTTCCCATATTATACAAGACATCTGGGTTGTTTAATGTTTTGCTGCTAAAAATGTTTACTGCATCAACAGGACTTACTTCAGAAGCAGTGTCTCCTGCTGGCACAGAATTTGACCTGTACCATTTTCCCAGAACAGTCTTTGTAGTATCTTCAGAAGCATCCTGATGACAGTTTTTACTCAGTGTGTATTTGCTCTCTGTAGAAGGACCTGAGATGGTCTTACAGTTTACTGCATGACCTGTTGTGGCCAGCCCACGTACAACCTTCGATGAATTCCTACAGGAATCATTTAGAGAGACAGCTTCCTGTTTTGCATTTGTTTTTTGTGCCAAGAGGCGATCAGGTAGTCCTTGTTTAGATGCTGGGAAGCTCTTACCAGCATTTGATTTGGAATTACCACTGGTTCCTTGTATAGTTTTAGTTCTTTCATTTCCTTGTTTAACATCTTGGCTCTGGGTCTGCTTTTCTATATCATCACACACCTGATACAACAATTCATCATCCTCAAAGTTTGCATCCCAAAGACTATCGGATCCACAAAACATGTCTAATATCTCATCAGAGAATTTTGGTTCGTTCCATTCATCAAATGGCATGGGACATTTCTTTGGTATTTCAACCACTTTAGGTAGATCATTAGCTTTCATATTGGTAGAAACACTGGATGATTGACAGGAAACAGCATGAATGCTATTTCCAGGTTTTTCTGTCCGTTGTCTATGAGAATTAGATCTTGAAGGAAAAAGAGGGTCACTTTTAGGCTGAGGAGTTTCATGTCCATTCTTCACTTCAGATTGCATTGGAACAGGAATACATTTCAAATCACTGATTTGGGCACTTTTCCAAATAGAATTTATTTTATCTGGCTTAACATCACATTTGCCATGCAAGGATGTGGTCTCTGAGTTTTCTGCCTTACATGGCTTTTGTAAAGACAGAGATTTTACAACATTTTGTGTGTTTTTACTAGAATGTTTCAAAGGTGAATACTGCAAACTGTTAGATTTGTTTACACTCCCCAAACAAGTTACCAAATTGCCACTACTTCTCTGCTTTGTTCTGCTTGCATCACTGAAATCATACCCAGGTGGATTTGCAGGAATTGGTGGTGGTTCCTCGGCACTTATCAATTCAGGATTTTGGGTTATTTGCATCACAAAAGAGTCATCTGCCAAAAAATCTGTATCCCAGTCATCAAAGTCATCATTAACTACTTCAGCCAGCTTAGTGGAGGCCACCAATTGCGTCTTCAAAGAAGGAGGATTTTTTTTTGTCATATCAGGTTTTGGTACAGTCTGGTTCACACTCCCCACCGCATCTTTTTGATGTGCCTCTGAATTACCACCTTGCACATCTTCAGTTTCCTCAGGAAGCTGCTCCTCATCCAAGGTACTTTTATTTTTATGAAAACTGTTATTTAAAGAAATATCTGACAGTCCTTGGCTCAGCTGCCCACTACACTTCTGGGTAGAACAGTCAAAAAGAGCATGAAGGGCTATTTCAGACTCAAGGTCTACAGACTTTTGACTGCTGGATCGACAGGGTCCTGCAGCAGGAATGCCAGTGCTGTGTCCAACCGGTTTCAGGGACAGGGCAGTATCTGTTTCAGAACCTTCACCAAAGAGTGGCTTCTGGTTCTTCATGTTTACTTCATCTTTAAAATTATTCAAAGGCTCTGAGGTGCTCTGGATGAAGTTGTGACCAAGCTTCTCCTGTTCCTGAACAGCATCTAGCTCTACTAGGTTTTTATCAAATTCCTTAGCCAATTTCATGAGTTCCTCTTCGGGAATTGTTATCTTAAGATCCCTGGATTTAAAACAAACAAACAAACAAACAAACACAAAACAAAACAAACAAACAAAAACAGAAAAGAAAGTCAGAGCTACTGAGAGACTTTAGCCAAGCTCAATAACGTGACCATGTGAACTTTTCATTCTCTAGTTTAACAACTACAGAGAAAATAACTGAATCCCACAAGGTGCAGTCAACATGCAATTGTTTTGATAGAAATATCCCATTAAGAAGAGATAACAAGACCAAAGCATTCTATATGCTAATGCACAATTACATGGTTCACTATATATAAAAGACCACAAATCTTTTTTCATGAAAGCCCAGCTATGATGGGCAAGAAAAAACTGTAACTCACCTTGTACAACTTAACTTCGTCCTAGATCGCACTTTTACTACTCCAGGTGTATAGGGAATAGCATCCTCACCAATCCATGTTCCTAAAATGGAGCCTTCACTACAGGTTGATTTTTCATCCTGAACAATATGATTTACAATGCTTAGAAATTTGATATCAGATAAAGACTGGACTAGACATACACCTTGCGTGAGTTAAAGTTGCTAAACCAAGTAAACATCTGAAACTTGTTGAAAGCCTCAGACAGAAGCTAAAACAATAAAAGTCAACTGAGATTAAACTTCTATTACATTGCTTTAAAACAGGAACTTCAATTAAATAACTGATTTTTACTTTGGTGCTCAAATCTAATACTCCATTTACACATATTCTGCAATATTCACGTTACAAGCCGTGATCTAGTTTACTTCAGTATATAAAACCAAAGAGCTGCCTGAGAGGCACTGACTTTATCCACTTAAAGCAGCATTAACAGATGAGAGAACTTAAAAGAAATCACATTCTGTATGCTACCAGAAAAAAAATTATGACTTCTTCCATTACAACCCATTTACACAAAAAGCCTTCAAACTGAAGCAAGTGAAGTTTAGAAACTAAACAAAGTTGGTTTAGAACCTCAAAGTTCAGGTTCGATTTTGAATTCTGAAGTATAAGAGATACAACAGTGCAGTGGTAAATTGCCTAGAGCAGCAGAGCAATAGGATGTGGGAAATCACTGCATGCAAGCCAGAAAAATAAATTTGAACTTTACTAACTACTGGGGTACTTTGGGGCAGGTTTTCTTATTCTTCGTAAATTTTTTTTTCCAATTTATTTTTGTTTAAGCAAAAAAGAACATGAGCAACAGATAGCTGCAAACCCTGATATTATTTACTTTTATGGCATGGCTGTAACCATTTACAGGGAAGGCACTGGCATCCCTTACCAATGGTTTCCCACTTCTTAAGTATAATGTCTCACAAATATGCCAAACAGTGAATACAATTTAAATAGGCCTGTCAAATAAGCTGGCATGTTTTGCAAGCCAAATATTATACATCTGTTTTAGGAATTACATGTTCTCTTCTTGCACTTAAAATGCAACAATAAGCAAACACTTTTATTTTCACTTTCTAGGCTGTGGACATCAGGTTCAGGGCAAGAGGGAAAGGGCAGAGATCTTAGGGTGAAAAGGCAAATTAATTTAAAGTAGCAAAGCAAGGTTACTATGTTTATATTATTGTAGACCATCTATCTCATCCCAATCCTATTGTTGTACTTCAGCAGTCAGTCAGGACCATTCAAAATGCTTAAAAACTAATGTCAGGTAAATCCAGTATGTGAAAAACTCTTACCTCTGAACAGATGAGTGACTAAGGATAAATACACAATAGTATTCCTAAAACCAAGGGCAATAACTTGCACTCTGACAGTAAACCTTTCTAAAATGGAGCTGCTGCAAGTCCACTGTCTTAATGCATCTTTTTCTACAGTATCTGTCACTCATAGAGCAACCAGTCAATGCTACACTTACCATTTTAATTCAAACCAGTTTTATGAACATGTTACTAATTTTCTACACACCCAACTCTTACCCTGAAACTACTGTAACTAAAACTGAGGCTAAGGCTGAAGCACTGTTCTGTTTGGTTACTGGATGTGCAGAGAGTAGGTTTAGAAAGTAACAATTACCTGAGGAGCAATACGATTAACGATTTCCGAAATTTCTACTGCGCACCCACTGGTGGACTGTTTGGTTTTTCCACTGCCTATGAAAACAAATAAACAAACAAACAAACAAACTTCTCAAAAATTGCAAACCATTTACAAAGTGCAGTACATCTCAATTCAAATCTGTGTGCTAAAATCAGAGCTCGATCCAGCTCTATATTGAAGAATTTATGGGTTTTTAATAAAAATAAAACCAAACAGCTTAGCCATTATACGAGAAAGGGGTCTTTCTCCAAGAAACCTTTGATAACTTTTAGTATACACTCACACTTCATGCCTCAAACAGGTATCCTGAAGCCTGGATTTTGATCTTACCTAGTCTGTGTGAAATTGGTGAATGGGAATCCCAAAAGATTTCTTGCTGTGTATCAGTGTCATTAACAGGAGAACTGAAAGTAGGTATTCGGGATTTCCTACTCAAGGACCTCTTTGGAGTTTTATGTAAACATGACTCTGTGTAAACAGAAAGAGGATACTTATTAAAAAACAGCAAATAAAAGGCCCAAATCACTTAGAACATACAAGGCATAAGAGGATCCTTTAGGAAATTCAATAAAGTTTAAACTCATCAGCATTATTTACTCACAACAGGAATATTGTTCACAACTAGACACTTAATGCAGAATAGGACTCTTAGACTTGCCAGTTACATCATCACAGATATAACATGATCCTGACAGCTACACACTCAGCATCTGATGGGAACTGTCAATCCTCCTACTTGAGAGAATACTGACTTCAGCTTACATTAAAAGAAAAACTATGTATACCAATATGAGAAAATATATTCTATTCTTGCTTGCTTTGGATCTTTCACCCAGATTGATTTGAGCTACAACTTTATTGGGCCTCCAAACTGATCTGTGTCATAACCTGCCTTCGTCTATCCTTCCTCCCCTGGGCCTTTCCAGCTAGAACTGTTGGAAGCAGCAATATACCTATTCAAAACCTGCTTGCAGCTGCCTCTGATCAGTAAGTGAACTGAATACACTATGTGAAGCTCAGCTGGTCACCCCTGCCCTTCAGAAATGATGTTGCAGATGTGAAAGCCTACAGAAATAATTTAAAAGATGTGATTACTACACAAGAAGCGTCTCAGGAGATGTTTTGCACAGCGTGGCCAGGTTTTATCCTCTCCTAGAGTAGATCAATGTCCTCAGTTACTTCTCAGTGTCTCAGTGCCACGGAAATGACAGAATCATAGAATGGAACAGGCTGGAAGGGACCACAGTAGGTCAGCTGGTCCAACCTCTCTGCTCAAGCAGGGCCATCCCAGAACACATCGCACAGGATTGCATCCAGATGGTTCTGGAGTATCTCCAGTGCAGGACACTCCACAACCTCTCTGGGCAACCTGTTCAGTGCTCTATCATCCGCACAGCAAAGAAGTTTGTCTTCATGTTCAGGTGGTACTTCCTGTGCATCAGTTTCTGTCTGTCGCCTCTTGTCCTATTGCTTGTGACCACCAAGCAGGGACTGGACGATTCTCTTAACACCTCCGCTTCAGATATCTATACACTTTAATAAGGTCCCTTCTCAGTGGTCTCAAGGCTGAACAGGTCCAACTCCCTTATGAGAGAGATGTTCCAGAGCTTTGATCAACTTGGTGCCCCTTCTGCTGGACTTGCTCCAGGAGCTACATGTCTCCCTTGTCCTGAGGAGCCCAGAACTTGACACAGCTCTCCAGATGTGCCTCACCAGGGCTGAGTAGAGGCGCGGGACGATCCCCCTCGACCTGCTGACAGCGCTCGTCCCAGTGCCCCCCAGGGCACCACGGGCCTTCTAGGCCCCCGGGGCGCACCGCCCTTGACAGGAACAGCCCCTTCCCAGGGCACACGGGCTGGGGACGAACGGGAGTTTCACACCACGCCGGCCCCTCCTCGCGGCTCGGCCGTACCTGCAGCGCGGGGCGCGCACGCCGCCTCCGCCGCGGGCAGGCCTCGGCCCGCACCGCCTTCCGCCGCCGCCTCCTCCTCCTCATCCTCCTCCTCCGCCCGCCGCCGGCCGAGCTGCTCCTCGCCGCCGCCGCTGCGCCTCCTCAGGGCGGCGGCGGGCCTGAGGCAGAGCCCCCTGCGCCGGCTACCGGGCATGGCACTCGCTGCTGCGCCGCCGCGTCCCTCCCGCCACCGCCGGCACCGCCGCCATTTTCCCGGGCAGCCCCGCCGCCGCCGCTGATTGGCCGCGGCCTCTCCGCCTCGAGCCCCCATTGGCCCCGTGAGGCGGAGGGGCGGGGCCGCAGTTCTCCTCCGCGTCCGCCGTCCCGCCCCTCTTGCCCTCCCGGAGAGGACTGCGGGTCCCTCCCGGCCGGGGACTGGGGCGCATCGTTCACTCCTGTAGTGCAGGGAAATAAAAGCTCGGTCCGCAGCGGTATCAGGGATAGGGTGTGTCCTACGCTGGGCCTCGGCTGTCGGCTTGACCCGAGGTGCCCCGAGTTTTGCCGTTGGCAAATTTTGCCATTTTGCCTCTAGCAGGTTCACGGAGGGCGCCCGGTTGGGTGGCAAGTGTGGATCTGCCGGAGGACAAGAAGGCTCTGCAGAGAGGTCTGGGCCTAACGGATGGATGGGCTGAATGTGGGCTGAATGTCGTGAGGTCCAACAAGGCCAAGTGCCAGGCCCTACACTTTGGCCCACAACATCCACCTGCAGTGTTACAAGCTCGGGGAAGGGTGGCTGGAAAGTGGCCCGGAGGGAAAGGACCTAGGGGTGATGATTGACAGCTGTTGAACATGATCCAGCGTGTGCCCAGGAGGCCAAAAAGGCCAATAGGCATCCTGGCCTATATCAGAAATAAAGTGGCCAGTGGGACCAGGGAAGTGATTGTTCCCCTGTACTCAGCACTGGGGAGGCTACGCCTCAAGTACTGTGTCCAATTCTGGGCTCCTCCGTCGAGGGAGAAGGTGCTGGAATGAGTCCAGGGAAAGGCAATGAAGCTGGTGAAGGGTCTATGAAACGATTGTTGTGAAGAACAGCTGAGGGTGTTTAATCTAGAGAAGAGAAAGCTCAGGTGGTGATCTTATCACTTACTACAACTACCTGAGGGGACGTTGTAGCCAGGTGGGGATCTGCCTCTCTTCTTTAGCTCACCAGGGGAGGTTTAGGTTGGACATTAGGAAGAATTTCTTCACAGAGTTATTAAACATTAGAACAGGCTGTCCACGAAGGAGGTGGAATCACCATCCCTGGAGGTGTTTAAGGAAAGACTAGATGTGGCACTCAGTGCCATGGTCTCATTGACACAGTGGTGTTTGGTCACAGGTTGGACTTGATGATCTCAGCGGTTTTTTCCAACCTAATTGATTCAGTGATTCTGTGAAACCTAGGCATGCATAAGCTGTTTCAGCCCAGTAAGGGACTGGGGCTGGCAAAGAGAGGCTTACAGAAGCCAGCTTTGGTAGGTAAGAAATTAACATGAGGTTCCTGAGGACCTGTGGTATTACATCATTATTTCAAACAATATAAATGTAAACACATGTACATATTACTTCGTGAGTTGGATATTTCCTCCCTGAGCAGCTTAACATAAATGTACAAACATATCTACCAAGAATATAGGGTCAAGGGGTGAACTACTTGTATACTGGTCACCTACCTGGTTTTTATTTAATCAGTTCGGAACACTTTGGGACCACACTTCATTTGTAAGATGTGAGCAGTGGATTTCAGTCAAGCATCAGGAGTAAGAAGTTTTGAAGTCACTAGAGGGTGATTCCCTGAACCATGACACCTTTTCTTTTCACCTGAGGCCTCAGGTGACCAATATGTTTTTTGACTTCTCCATTCTCATGAGTGTAATTAAAGTCAGTAGAAGATGTTTTAACGAGGAAAATAAGTTAAGTACTATGCATTAAACCAAGAAATTGTATTATATACATGGTTAAATTATCACAGTTAAACACAGGAAGTTGTGACATTTGAATAATCAATTTGTGTCATACCTATCAAGTATAAATTGGAGACAAGACTGGAAAAAATGGGTCAAGAATTAGAATCCAAACTCCATCACAGACATCTGAATATGGCTACTACCTTGTAATCTTACCAACATGGGTAGATCTGTGCATCAGCACCAAGTGTGGTGAAGGTGTGCGTGACATTTTTGACTGCAACACAGTAATTAAAAATTATAATGCATCACCCAGCTACAGAAGTGGCTTACCTGGACCCCGTGCCATAGGCATGATATCAGTTACTTGCTCCTTGTTTCCAGCTGAAATGGATTCTGAGAAGAAACTTTTTACATCAGTGGTAGATACATCTTGAGGGAAAGAGAAACACTGAAATCAACACAGTTACTGGAAAGTGCTACTAAAATCTTGACTTCTCTTACTACCTCCCAGTGACCTCTTGATAGCTGGGTACTGTAAAGTCTTCTGCTTTTACACTCCACTATCTTAACAAGCATAGTCTGAAACACTGTCATCAATAATTAAAATTAAGTGACATCTGTCAGTCACTGAGTACTATGAATTTTTCTTCCTTTCTCCAAGCTCATTGTTCACTAAACTCATTCATAAAATGTGAATATTTGCCATAGGTCTTTCACACATTTGTGAGGTTTTACTCATGTAGTAAAAAAGTAAAACTTTGGGGGTTTTGGTTGTTTGTTTTGTTTTGTTTGTTTGTTTGTGTGTTTTTTGGTTTTTTTTTGTTTTTTTTTTTTTTTTTTTTTTTTTTTTTTTTTTTTTTTTTTTTTTTTTTTTTTTTTTTTTTTTTTTTTTTTTGGGGGGGGGGGGAGTATATTTCATGTATATCTTGTTCTGCATGAGAAATCTTGTTGCATCAGTTTAGGCCTATGTAAGGTTGTGCTACCAAAGGTTAGAAAAAAAAAAAATCTGCATATGTAGAAAGGATGAACTGGTTTATGATGAGGGGAAAAAATTATCCCACTTTCCTAATGAATAAAAGTGTGTGTATCTTTGCATCTTAAGAACTCAACTCTGAGCCAATGCTGTTTATTAAATTAGGAAACACAGTGGTAGAAGCCTGTGATGTTGGAGGGTTTCTCTGTGGAGCTGTAGCCTCAAGCAGGAGGGAGTTTGCATTCCCTTGTCATGGCACAAGCAGCTGGATCAATGGCTAATTGTGGTGAGGCTGTGTTCCAGGGACTTGCAGCAAACTCCTTGTGCTGCGAGTTGTGAGTCCTACTTTCAAATCAAGAGGGATAAATAATAGAGGAGATCGAATAAATAATAAAGTTAGTTCAGTTTTTAATAGCAATATAAACTGCCCAAGAAATTTTCACAGTGTTTTATGAGACAAGGATCTAAAATGAAATGAAATAAATGTGCAAGATCTGAGAAGTTTCCAAAGAATTTCCCATTGGTGTAACGAGAGCACTGAAAATAAGAGGGGAAAAAAGGCTCCTTTTAAAAGTTCTTTGAACACAGTGAGCATTTTTATCTTGGAAAGAGTATGTCTCATTAGTGAGTTTTTTCAAAATATCTAATGTATCACATCAAGGTAGCTAACAAAGGGAGGTGACTGTATGCTATAGTTCATCTTTCATTCTTGTTAGAGCTGTGAAAAAGGAAAATCAATAACAGTGATTTCAATGAAAATATCAAGATTTGCAAGAGGATGGAAGTTATTATAAATATTGAAATTAATTTGACAAATACTGCATTTTTCCAGTATGTTTTAAAATGCTCTGTGATATTTTCAAAGTGAACTGTCTTGGGCTTTTTTGTTCCCAAACTAAAATTTCATTTCAAAATTGATTTCTTTTTAACCACTGAAAAAGAAGGAAGCCAAACACACACACACACACACAAAATTTGCCTCCAAGAAAACATGTGTGTATGCATTTTGATCACCTAAGACCAGGTGAAAAGGCAAATTCTCCAAGCCACATTTTCTTTGGGTATTTTGCTTTAAAAAAAAATGGTGTGGGTACAAACTCTAAAACTCAGTAAAATTATGTGATACTTTAAAACATGTTTTCTCCCTTAAATAAAGAGCATGTGTAACCACACGTCTCATTGAGTATTTCTGCAGAGGGCGGCTCAGCAATGCTCAGGGATGTACAGAGAGACAACGAGGGATGTAACTGGGGTACCTGAGATCTTCTAGCCAGCCTTGCCCCTTACTGCAGCATGGATTATCCTGGGGATAACTACGGAGCCACTGGATTCAGTAGCTAGGTGAACTATGCAAACAGAGGAGAGAATTTAGATGCCTAATGTAAGACACATTTATAAACACAGCCCTGTGGACCCAAACAAAAATAAACTAAGACACTGTTATACAATTTAAATATGAAATCACATTTTTTAGGCAACAATTTCCCACCTTTTTCCCTCCCAGAAATCCTACTGGTTGATGTATTCTCTTAAGAAGCCTTGGAGTGTTTACTAAAGTGGAGCACTACATGATGGCATAAAGTTTATACAAGTTAACAACAAGAGATATGTGTTCTGTTGCCTTCTTAGGAAAAGCTCCGAGGATATCTGAAATGTTAACTTAATGGGCAATAATTTTTTCCATCCATAGGGGAACCCAGGCATCATGTGCGTATTTTTGCTTTTATTTAATAGCATTTTGATAGCACAGTTATAAAGCTTGTCCTTGGCTCTTCTTGAAATATCATACTGACTTCACTTATTACAGAAGTTACTTTAATTTTCCAAGGTGAAATGCTCACAGAGCAGAAACTGGTGAGGAAAATATGGCCAAAACAGTTACATATACCTTTATTTTTAGAGTGCTGTCCAGAAGGGTTTGCAGCAATTTTTGCTGATGCATAAATTGATCTAGACAGTAAATGATACATGGCCTTAGAAACACCTGAAGTAGCCTTGCTCGGGGATTTTTAGTGGAGAGTTATTAAATGTCAGAGTAATTTACACAAGCATAGCCTAGTTTATGCTTTTGCATTCTCTTTCCCTCTTTCTTTCCACTGTGCCATCTGAGAACTAAAGGAGCTCTAAAAATATTTTACATATATCTCTTTCCTTTTATTTTTTCTTCTTCTTTTCATAGCAGTTCATCCTGTTTTATTTATCACACTCAGAAAATCTTATTGAATGTGGGACGATAATGTATCTCACAAAGACCTGATCAGCAGAGCACTTAAGTACCTGCATAACTTCATCGCAAGGACATTTTCCATTGCTCATTAACTGGCATTTAAAGAAAATATTCCATTGCTTGGTGTCTGGGTATTTAAAGGAAATTGTCAGACAAAATGGGTGAGCCATTTAGAAGAATTAGGTCAGGTAAAGAGTAGATATAAATGAAGACAGGATCAAAAACTGTTCATGAAATTCCAACAGCAAGGTTTTGTTTCCTTTTCTTTTTTTTCTTGTTGTTGTTTTGTTTTGTTTTGCTTAAATCTGTTGATCCTGCTGGATTACAGCTCCAGGCTATCAAGTAGTGAGAAATAGGTTTTCTGTTCTGCTCTCTTAGTTTCTGGATTTTTTTTTTTTTATCCCTTGTTGGAAAGCAAGTTAGAGGGTTCTTTGAAGAACAGGAAAGAATAGGTTTCCAGCTTGTTTGGAAAGCCTGACAAATATTGATCTACTATATATCCTATAGATGAATTTTTTCATCAGCGACAAAATCGGTGCTGCATCAGAGACCTTGACTTGCTAAAACTCTCACATGGTACAGTGTAAATTACTGAAGTATTTTGTCAGCTACCAAAAGTAAAGCAGTGGATGGTCAGAGAAGATCAACTTTTTGATCGAGCTTTCTGGAGAAGAAAATAGGCATTGCTTTTTTATCTAAAGCAGACTTGGCTTTTGATTGATACATACATTCCAGGAGAATGTTTAGCTTAAACAGCTTACTAAAAAATCAGTGATCAAATTCTCCAAATACAGTCATTCTCTGTATTCCTGCAACATACTCAGCAATTTTTGGATAGACTATTTTTATGTCAAGTGTTCATAACTTGAAAAAACAATTTCTGTTACCAAAGTGCCTTTTTTTTTTAGGCTTTTATTTTATAAATTCTGTACATTATTCTTTGAGCCCACATTCCACTAACTTTAAGCCCCAGTTTATGTGGAAATGCACCACAGTGAAGTTCCACTGTTCCATGTACAGATGTGACTCTCATTATGCAGCACCTACTGCTGCTGGTTTCAGTGTTGGGGTACTTAAAAGTTACTCTCTTCTAACAGCAGTTCTGAAATCCCTGCACAATGATCTGAAGTCTCTGACCACTACCTGATGGTCCCAAAAGCGCCCTGTGTGACTTCACTGCTGTTGTTAGTTGTTTCAGTGATCAGGCCAAGCTTGGAGTGGACATGGAGGTTTGGCCCAGAATTGTGGAGCCCTACTTTTAGGAATGAAGCAAGGGAAAAATTATGATTCCAATGCCTCACTTGTTTTCTGGCAGTGTAATTTCTTTCCCCAGAATGGTTGGTACTAGAACCTTCCTCAGGCACGAGCGAGTTCTGAGTTCAGTGTCCCTTCCGACTTTATATGCCATGGCTTGGTAGTCCTAATTCATAGAGTGAGCAAACAAGTGCCCAGATAAGAATTAGACACCCTTTTGATTATTAATTTTTTCATTTATTTTCAGATGGCTTTTCCTTTTGTCGTATTGTTCACACATAATGCGTCTGACTCTTCCTATGTCACACTACATCTTCGCAGTAATTTTCTGTGCTGTTCTGTCCCTCTGGATTTTACAGCAGTGGATCAGAAAGGAAGTGCAAGCCTTAGCAGAAATAATAAATCCACTGCAGGTCTTGAAGGTACTAATTTCTGCAAAACAAAATACTGCCTCAACTCTGTTATGGGCTAGAAGGAGTGATCAAAGTGAAATACATTCATTGTGGAATTGGTTTGCAAAGCCTGCTTCTAAGCCATCACACACTCTTTCTGGATTTTTTTCCCCCCCCCTCAAAAGTAAATAATGCAGTTGTGTTCTGCCTGGCCTGTGGCACTGCACCCCATGCAACTCTGGGGAGTTCAAGGATTGTTCCCAAGCTAGGCCTGTCTCACGAGATAGGCAGGGAAGCTGTGTTTGCTCAGCAAAGGGGTCACTGGACACACTGGTCACACTGCTGCACAAGAATTCTGGGAGTCATGGTCATCTCCCAGCTTGGAGTCTCTTGGAGTACTTGAAAGTCTGTGGCAAATGTTTTGTGACTCCAACCGGAAGATTGGGGTGGCTGGTCATTGCTGGAGTAATGTGACATTTGAAAAAATATTTTAGGAACTGTCCTATAATAGCAGGTATTTCTAATCTATGCAATCTATCTAATTAGGTTCAGCCATGCCCAATTCCTTGTCTGATTGCCTGAGCCTTTCCGCTTAACCAGTCAGGTTTATTCAATAAGGTGTCCTATAATGCTATTTCCTTCCTCGAGAGTATATGTTATCGTTCCCGACCCAGACTTAAGAATCCCTCCACTTTTTTCTTATTTTAACATCCTCTGCCTCCACAGTAAAGCCCTGGGCTTTTGTTAGGAGTCACCTAGCTGGGGAGAAACCTAGGTGAGACTTTGGGTCTCATTACTTTTATTTATAAGTACCTAGAAGACTGTTAAGAGACACAGAAAGTATAGAGCAGGCACAATATAGGTAGAATCCCCATAAATTTAATACAAACTGGTTTAAATTGTGAATTCAAATAGTAAACAAGATTAGAAATAATAAGAAATTAATAGAGTTGCACGGGCATTTGACTCACTATTACTGTCATTTCCTTTTGGCTTTGGTCATGGGGATAACAAGGTAAGAAATTACTGTTTGTTTCCTTTTATTGATTGGCTTGATATTTGAAATAAAGATGATATTTTTTTTGTCTAAGCAAGTCTTTTGTAAGTTAATATTATGCTAATTAGAATGGATGTCTTCCTGAGCCTTATTTTCTTGTTCATTTGATCTAATTAGCTGATTAATTTTTAATTACCTACTGAGGGAACTTTACCATATTGTGATTTTTGTTTTACCTTTACATTTGGAAAACAATGGTACGCCTAAAATTACTCAAAAGTATTATATGAAGGTATTTCTGCAAGGCATAAATGCAAATCATGATTTCTTCCTGCTTCCTAACTTTAGTGTAATCCACTTTGAGTTAATGATGATTAATCAAAAAGGTTTGCTTGGTTTGTGCAGTAGTGGAGCAGTAAGAAGGTGTTTCAGTTCAACAAGCTTCATGGTAGAAGGTCTGTTACTTGGTGACCAAATGGAAATGAAATCTCTTGACTGTGTATGAATACTGCAGTGAGCACTTCCCAACTTACAACATTTATTCTTTTTCTCCACAAAAGCATTCTTAGATTCTCAGAATGAATGTATTAATAAGCTTAGAAACTGAAGTATAAAGTTCTAACAAGGCCAAGTGTTGATTAAAACTTATTTTCTGGTGACAAAAATAAACCACAGTTCTTGGCAAGTTGTTTCAAGTTATTCCCTGAGCGTTTGAAATTTGCACCACATTTTTAGACTGAATTAGTCTTGCTGTAACTTCTAGCCCTTCGATCTTGTTCAGCCTTTGCCTGCAAGATTGAAGAGCTCTCTATTATCAAATTTTTGTTCCCTATGGAAAGCACTTGTAGCCTGTGATCAAATCATTCTTTAACTTTCGCTTTGATAAGTTAATTGATTGAGTGCCTTGAGTCTCTTGTAGTAAGACATGTTTCCTAATACCGTAATTGTTCCCTTGGCTTCCTTGTAATCCATGGAATTTTTCATAGTCTTTCTTAAAACAACGCCAGGAACCCAGTGAAACTACTAGTCATTTCACTGATGCCAAATAAGATAACATAACCTCCCTACTCCTATTCATTATTGCTCATACATTTGGCAAGCACTGTAGCTTTTGTCACTTCTCTAGTAATTCATAATAATCCGGTTACTCATCATGGCCTGTGTTGCCAAACCCTTGCCTCCTTTTTAGGATCTCTTTTTGCCAGAGTAGAGTCCTCCCTCATTAGGTCTGTCTCATTATACCCATTCCTTGATCCATGAACTTCCTGTTAGCTGTACTGAAGTACATAATGTCTGGTTACACTCTTCTAACCAAACCGTTTTCTCCATAATTTTCCATTTTCTAGTAATCTTCCCATATTACGAAAATGTTATTTTTTTAACAAAAGTGAAGAGGCAAGAGCCAGTTCCACAGTCATGTAATGATGGCTTAGATGTATCTGCTAGACAGTTTTTAAGTAGTTTACGATGCCATTCTGATTCATCGCATCTCATTTTAGCCATCCAAAAATTAGCTTCTAATGGTTGCTAGTTTCCTAAGCTCTTAATAGTCAATGGAGAGAGATGGAGACCTTCACAGAGAGACATAGTGGACTTATCTGAAAAATCATAAATCACTTTTCAACAGTGCCTTTTTCTTTTCATTGACTGTAATGGGAACATAGAGAAGTTAAAGACGAGCTGCCAAACTTTTAGACAGCTATAATTACTGTGGATGAATCCCATCTCTTATGCTTTTTAGCTTTTCAGTCAAACTGTAGTGTGATACAAAGCCAGTTTTTTTACAGGCATCCATCAAGATGGTTGCCTTTAGCAGTCCCATTTGTAATCACATCAGAAAATGATATCAAGTTAGTTTGACAAGATCTGTTTTCCAGAAACCCATGTGGATCGGCTTTAATTAGATTATCCCTTTTAGTTCTTTATCCAGTTAGTTATCACTTATATGCCTCTTTTGCTTTTCTATCAGATCTTTTTATCAAATCCCTACTTTTTTTACTTTAGTATTGACGCACATCCAAAATTGTGAAAAATCTGAGGCACTGATGTCTTAGATTTTTTCCTTTGTTTCCACCCCATCTATATCAGGTGGACTGTTCTCTGAGGTGCTCCTGCAATCCTTGATCAGTCAGCAGTAGGTCACAGGATGACTTTGATCCTTTCTGGTAAGAAGACCTTCAGAAGTCCTTTCCATGCAGCCTGTCCATATGGTTAAGTCCTGCAACCTGCACAGTGGAGGGTGAGGTAGTGGGTTTCCTCTTTTTTTGGTTGGGATTTTTTTAGATCTTAAAGTGAGAAGTTTCCTGAAAATGTTAGATTGTGTATTTCTCTTTCTAAAATTGCATGTTTTTAAGTTTTTGTTTGTTTGTTTTTTTAATAATATCTGAGGGAAAGTTACCACATTTTTGGTTCTCCTTCTTTCTCATTCCCTTTTATTTGTAAAATAGAGATGTCTGAAAGCCAGGAGACAGACCATGGTGTTCTGTTGTCTTCTGACTGCATAAAGGTTTACAGGGCTGAAGGGAAATCTCTAACCTTGTGCTACCTGTGTGCTAAGAAACGAAAATCAACTGATCTTTTTTATGTGATATCATTGCATGAGGAGAACGCTCTGGAATAAGGATTTTTTGCCTTCATCTTACAAGGGTGCTTGAAAAACAAAAGCAATGGGAGAAAATGTACACAGCACTGTTTTCTGGATAAGGAGACTCCCCAAAACTTGAAACTCTACCCGTCAGACAAAAGACATGTTTGCAAGAGTGTTCATTCAAGTAAACATCATCCTGAAAACTACTGGTGGTACTTTAAGTACTAATATGCAAAGCTAGCTGGTACCAAAGTGATGAGCTGTGAAGGCAAGTCACTGCCATCCTGTCCAGCTTGATCCCTCTGTGAGAGGGAAGGACAGAGGATCTTATATTTTATTTCAGCCTCTCCTGTTCATCTGTTGGAGAGATGTGCTGCCATTGTAGAAATGGATCTTTTCACAAGATGCATCAGGATTTCTTGTATCAAGCAAATCATGGGCTATGGTATTAAAGAGTATAAGAATAATTTATTTTCTGCAGAGATGGACTAGAGAAATAGTTCAATGACATGTCTTTCTTCCTAGGTAATCCAAGGACAGATTTTGCTGGGAAGGCAAAGTGTTGTTGCCCAACAATGATATTTTATAATAATTTTGATTGAGGGAGGCAGTTAAGGTCTATTGTGACCACCCACTGTTGGAGGTTAATTTGCCTCCTTTAGAGATACCTGGAATTTTCTTTCTTTCCTTGGCCTTATCACTTCCTTCTTTTTTTTGCTGTTCTCTGCTATTTCTTCCTCTGCATCAGAAGTAAAGGTAATAGTTTGGTAGGGCCCAGACCACCAGATGGACCAACTGGAGAGTTTCAATTCATTGAGGGACAGAGTGTGTAGGGTTTTTTTAAGTTCCTACTTAGCCAGACTAGTGTCATGTGGGATGTTTTGAGAGAATATTTTCCAAAATGCAGTTTTATAATCCAGAACTAATATCTTGTAATGCAGCAAGTGCTTCACAGGCACACTACATAGTTATCGCTGCAAGATCTCCTACAAGAGCTTAACAGAATATTTGCACTGAAGCCATTTCAGATCTTTGGGACAGATCACACGTATGCTCATTACAGGAGTTACCTAACCAGCAATGAGTTGCATCTCAACGTGAAGGTATTTATGTGACTGCTTGTTGGGAGGTGTTCATCCAAGTGTAAATTACTCTGCCTCAGAACAGATTTTAGCTGGTACCGACAGCTTGGATGACTGGCACATTGTCATTTCCATAACACACCTAAAAGGAAGGTGCCAAAAGAACCTAAGCGGAATTGGTGCAGCAGAAAATTTCCAGTAAAAATCTGTCATGAGATATGTTGATAGAAGTAGGTTGGTTGCAGTTAATAGCTGGGATAAAACAGGATGAAAAACATATTATTTTTCTTTCACAGTGTTTTGTGAGGGGTGATCTCCATTGTTGTGAAAGCAGTGCATGGTGATACAGCTGTGGCAAAATTCTGTGGTTTACACTTCTTCTAGCGGATACTCGTCCTCTTTTCAGATGTCACTGAACTACCCCAGCTGTGCTGGTGTCATGAAAACAACTTATTTTCTGTCCTAACCATTCTGTCAGAGGTTCTGTGGGAGAAATTCCTGTGCTATTGTGGATATTTTGCCCTTGTTACCTCAAGAATAGAAAGGATATACAGTCACTCCATGTGCCAGCTAGTCAGTCGTGTTCCTCTCTCTGCTGTTCAGCTATAACAAAATTTGATGTAAAAAAAAAAATATATATATATATATATTTCTGAAATTAAATTCCCCCTAGTATTAGGAAAAGTGGTGGTTAAGAAGAGCAGACAGACCCAATTTATAACCGCTGTTCCTCTGGACAAGAGAAGTGCTGCACTAGGGTGATGCTACATGTGCTCCAGAGTTCACACATTACTAAACACATCTCACATGCACTTTATTAGGCAGAGTATAATCCAGACATGGGATGCAAAATCAAAGTGAACCACACTTTGTAAGTTTACAGCTCAGGAAATGGAGAGAAGCTGCCTTCCTTCTGCTCACTGCAACAGAAATCCCTTTGAAAAGAAGGTTCGTTCCAACCCCTGCTTTGGAAGTGATTTCATCCCATTAGCTGTGATGGTCACCATTCAGTCCTCCAAGTGATGACGTGATGTACTGGGGGAAAGGGTTGTTTCCAGTGTTATCAGGATAAATCTTCCTGAGAACACTTGACCAAGAACACACATGTTTTGCAATTACATCTGTTTAAAGAAACCAGCTATTTCCCCACAGTACTGTAGAATCAGTTTTTTTTTTTTTTTTTTTTTTCTGGCAAGAGATGTGAAGAATTTGCAATTTCTATATGTTATAATAAATTTTAAGGCAGAATTGGTTCACATCCAGGTTTTTAAAACAGAAGGCATGTAGCCCACAGTTTTGTTTGTTCCATTTATTTAGCATGGCATGGCTAGGTCCTGGAACTAGCTTATATGAGGTCATTACCCTATTGATTAAATAGTGTGATGAAAAGGGCACGATAATACACTGCTGGGAGATTATTGCCAGACACTTTGCAAACAAAGCTGCTGAAAGGAGAGCAGTTGTGAGACCTTCAGTGTGGTGTGTAATTAGCAAGCGAGTAGGAATTAAAATAAAGGATACATGGCATGATATAGTGATTATGTGCAGATAAGCAATGTTTTGAATACTCCCTTTTGGTAACTCTAATGAGAATACATCTTAGTACAGGAAATGTCTGCTGGGACTACACTATCCAGAATCCTTAAACAAGCTGTGCAGTAAGTTGTCCCTGACAGTGAAAGGAAAGCATGGAAGCAATGCTGTAGATCTGGCTCTTTCTTCAAACCTTTCTCCCTAGGTCTTTCTTTCCTTTCAAAAATCTCGTACTGGTGTAATGAGTGTTGGAGAAAAACAGTACATCTGTGCTATTTCTTTGGGATGGAGCACGATTTAAAAAAAAAAAAAAATCCAAACAGTCTTTTTTGGGATAACACCTGGGTTTGAACAAACCACCTTTTGAGTGGGAAACATCAACCACTAGAATATGAAAGAAAGACCTAAACATGGGATGTTCAGGCAGGACTAAACCTGTGAATCTTGCACTCAGCCTAGCCTCCCCTCTGCCTCCCTGGAGAGCACAAATACATGTTCCTAAAAGAAATCAGGATATCTAATTTATTCTATGGCATATGTTTCACCTCAGCAACCCTTTTAGGCCAGCAAAACCCAACATATTGGAGGCTTTCCAGGCAGCACCTCAGTTGCCTAAAGGGGAATGAAATGAAGACTTTCAGAACGTGGCATGGATCAACAGCAGGGAGATAGTTGGGTAGATACTGACAGACATCTTACTGGCCATTTTTTTACCCAGTTTCAAGTTCTTTCCAGTCATGAAATTCATCACGAGACAATGAAAATTTCCTAAATATTACTGTTAGTACAATTCTTCAGAACCCTTACCCATGGCTATAGACCAGAGAGGGAGAGCTCTTGCCTTAATGCCTTCTTTCAGAAGTCTCAAGCTGCATTTTGAATAGACAAAGTTAAACTGGAACAACAGCAGTGACAGTGAGACAGAAGAGGGTACTAGGAAAAAAAAAAAAAAAAAAGGAAAGAAGAAGAGAGGAGAAGAGAAAAACAGTGCTGTTGTAGGGGAAAGCATCTACTCAAGGCAGAAGGGTGAAGCAGCCATGGTGAGGGCAAAGTAAATGGTGAATACTCTGTCTGGCTCTATTAACCCTAATTTTAGTTCCTCTTTTCCATTTTTTCAGCTTAAGTAAGCAAGAATACAGCCATGTTTATATTATAGCTGGAGTAATGAAGATGGAATATACCAATTTGGGGCTAATTTTTGCCCTCAGGAGAGCACAGAGAGTGCAGCTGTGGCCAGCCCCTACCAAAAAGGAGTGGTGAGGAGAACAGCTCCTTGTATCTGACTTCCCATTACATCCTCACCAGGGACCACCATAGTCTGGCCCTTGGAATAAATAGATGAGGTTAATTTTTCCATCCATAGAGTTGGCTTAGCAGCTCTCAGCACTGGTTCGATTGTGCTCCCACTCAAGCTAGTGAAATGGTTTCTTTGGGAACAGTTGGGCCCAAAAAGCCCCATTTATAACCTTTTTCAGACATCGGGGTTTGAGTCTTGGGAGTATTTTCTGTTCTCTTCCTATCTGATATATACACCTTCCAGATCTAATAGGCAGAATTTTCCTCAGCATTATCACAGTGCTATTACTTATGGCCATAATGCCCTTTGATTAGAGGGCTTGGGAGAAGTGTGAACCGTGGCACCTTTGGCCACATCCTCCGAAACTGAGGTTGTGGCTGAGCTAATTATTTTCACGGCTGGAAGAGAACAGGCAGTGCTGCCTAAAGAGTGGGAAGATATGTGTGTATGTGAGCCTGTGTTTTTGTGGTTATACCATCTGGGAAGAGCAGAGCCAGATATACTTCCCCTTGTTTTTTGTTTTTGTTTTTTTTAAAGTGCAAATCCTCAGTAAAGATGTAACTGGAGAAGTCTCTTTTCTGTGCCTGAGGTCCTGCACTTGTCTCAGGCTTGGCATGCTGGGGACTGCAGAAACCCTGCTCTCTGGTATTCCTGTTCTGCCATCCCCCAGCTGACGTCCTTTGCTTCTGTGGGCAGGGGGGGGAAGTTGCCCTTCCTCCGCATTGCTTGTTTTTGTTACACTAGCAGTATGAGGTACCCTTTATTTATAATCTGATCGTTAGGGATGTTGGGCCAATCTGGTGCTTCCAGCTGGCTGAACACTTCCTAGCGCTTTGGATGCCAGATATAACATAATTTATTGTGGAAAACAGTAGGGGTAATACACTTCTCGCTATCAAAGGTTAATGTAGAATATCAGCAGCTCTTCGGCAAGGATACACGTATTGTTGGACAGTCTGTGATTATGTGTCTCTTATTAAAATAGAAAAACAAATTGCTTTCCTTTTTGATGCTGCTGTTCAGCTCCTTTTCTTTCCCCTCCTTCCCCTCAGTTGTTTTAACTCCTTCATTGCATTATGCAGTTTTCGCACGTTTCCTCAGGGAGAAAAAAACAATTGTACTTTGTTTGCTTGGCATGAAACTGAGCAAACTAAGAGGGTTTTTGTTTTTTTTTTTTTTTTGGCTTTGTTTTAACTAAAACATCCATTTCTGTGCCAAGACAGAGTGAAACTGCTGAGTTAGCCAAGGCTATAAATTGAACTGGTCCTTTTACCTCTAAAAAATATTAAAGCATCCTTCTGCCACTGAGCTGGCACTCGTTGCTGGATCAAGTGCTACTATTAACGGGAAATCGGGAAAGTACATTATCACTCCAGTGCTGTCATTACCAGAGGGTTTCACTGAACTACAGCATTCAGGAAAGTGAGACTGCGAAGACCAGAGAAAAATGGCACACTTAGAGCAAGGGAAGAGAAGCTTCAGACAAAAAACTTGCAGACACATTAAGAGTTTGTGAAGGTACCCAGCATGGGAGGCAAGTGGCTGCTTTATATAAAGGGGATATAATTAGGTAAAGTGTCCCATTATTCTTTGAGTTTAGAGAGAAACTGATGTAGACTTTTCTAATGGGTTTGTTTAATCAATTCTAGATGATCTGAAACCTGCCAAGGCAAGATTGTGTCTGCCTGAAATTTAATGAGGTTCATTCTGCACCAAGGAAAACCCCTAAGAGAGGTTTTATTGACAACTTTTTTTTTTTCCCTCTAGAGTAAGCTCCCTCTCAGGGATTCTTCTGCTTAAGAGGGATTTTTTAATCCTCAGAAATACACAGTGAACTGCATTGATAGTTCAGTTAAAGAAGATAATGAAAACTTGTAGAATAGTCAGTTAGTAAAGGTTGTGGTTATTTAAGGCATTAAGCTATCACTCACCCTGGGTGTTGCCAGGTCAGCAGGTGGGAAAGCTGCCCTCTTCCTGCAAAGCCATGCTGAATTCACCAGCTCTTTTGGTACCAGAGCCATAAGGAAAACTTAAGTGAACATTTTGTTATAGTTCACAGTCTGGGCTGCATCTGACTTCCATTTTATGGGATAAAAAAATGACAAATAATACGCAAATTCAGTTTGGTTTGCTTCTCCTTTTCAAAGTTCCTTAGAGACCTGAAGTAATCTTCCTGACACCCATGCAAGGTAAGCGTAGCTATCGAGTTTTACAGATGTGGAAACTGAGGCACAGAGAGGTTAAATAGTGACATTTGAAAAGATGGGTGCCTAAAATGAAGCAACTTGAGTCCACAATCCAAACAGAAGGAGTTCCAAGCTTCTGATTTCACTAGAAAGCCAGGATGCTCAGCACATCCATGCAGGGCCCTGAACTGATGTGCTGAAATCTGCAGCAGAGCAAGTGTCCCCCAGGTTTGGTTCCCCAGCTCGTGGTCAGATCGCTAGACCAGAGCACTCCCGAGTGATTGCCAGGGCCTGCATGCTGTTTCTAGCCCTGTTTAGGATCTGGGAATCTGACATTTGTACTGATTTTTGCTCCCAGCTTACCTGCTCTTATTCAAGTGACTTAATCCTACACCTGCTTTTGTGTGTGTGTGTGGGAGAAGTCTCCTTTACAGGCATGATCTGCTATAGAAAATCTCTATAGCAACATAAAATATATTTTTGTTTTTGTTTCCTGGGATAGGATTTCCTCTGAGAATTACTCATCAAGCCACATATTTGCTTTGCTCAGCACTATTCTAGTAGAAGTATTTCTTGTTTATTTAGTCTTGCACACGGGTCCAACATTCCCATGTTACCACAACACAGTCGACTGAGAGCTTGGAGTGCCCAGGGAATCCAAGATTATCGCCCTGAAGTTAAAAAGCAAGCACTGATTTTAACTGATTTTAATCTTTTGGGGTCTGGTTGGGGTATCAACATGTTTGATTTTTCCAGCATGTCCTGAGCCCTGACTCTCTGTAGAGCTGGGATTGTTCCAGGTGTCTGAAGGCAGCAGTCCCTGTAGTTCACAACAAACATTCCCAACCTGGGGCTCTCGAGGAGCAGATGTACCTTTGAAACTGTGGTTATTTTAACTGAGCACTTTTTAGTTTGACTAATACAATTTCTGTCAATTCATAGTATCAGTAAGTTCAACAATATTGAGCTACTATTTCACAATTCCTCGAAAATCATCTATTCCCCAAGTTACAGTGGAAAAGAAATATTCCCCCCCAAGTTGTTTTCAAAGAGGTTTCAAAAATCATTCAGATAATGAGACTTTAGTGCTGTGAAATTTTATCAAAGGGCACTCTTTCCCTGGACTCAGATATGAACCTATTTTGCCAATCAGATAAAACTTCCCAAGCTTTTTCCTAGCAGCATCAGTGGTTAACTTGATCTTATTGCACTGTGAAGGATTTTGTGCTACAAATCATTTTTCATAGAATCTCTTTGTTATGTTGGGTGAACTCTGGAAGGATTATTTGTAAGAACATTTCCAGGAACATTAACAGCATAGTGTAGTCTCCAATGAAATGAAAATGACTTAAAAAGGATTTCTTTTAAATTAATAAAAGAGAGAATGCATAATGAAAGGGCTGCTAGGGAAATGTTTAAGTGTATTAATAGGCAGAAGAAATACCTATTAAGCAGAATGATGTCTGTATACCAGCCCCCCATCCATTTTAAATTGTATATATTATTTTAGCAGTTGGGAATCCTTCCTTCCACCTTGTGAAAGCTGACAATTTTTACTTAGAGCCTGAAGCTAAATACTGCAGTGCCTCAAAATGGAAGATGAAACAGGCCAACAGGTTTTCTTTGTCTTTTGAAAAAAAATGGAGTGTCATTTCTACTCCCTCCCCCTCGTGTGTTCCTCCCCCCCCCCCCACCCCTGCCGCTACACCCCTACTGGTATTAGCAGCTTTTCCTCCAAAAAAGCACTAGATGGTGCCCCTTTTCTTTGAGAGTGACAGAGCTGGATTCCCAAGGGCTGTGCTGCTGCCCTGACGGTAAGATCGTCGGACACAAAAACTTACAGTGTCTTCTTGTCCCTTAACATAATTAAGAATCCAAGATAAGTCTCTTTTCCTTCTTTCAAGTCTTCAAAGCTGAACTAGATCCATCTTTAGGGGGCTGCCTTGTTCCTGTCGGAGAATGAGTCATGACTTCAAAGATTCATGAGCAGTAAAATAATTTTTTAAAAAGTGATTTTAAATGAAAAAAAGGAGAAAAAATAAGGGTATGTATCTTCCCCCCTGTTTTGAGTAACCCAACACTGCGACATCAAAGGACATTTGCATTCTTTGCTGGGATGAGAACTTTTCAAGTCAAGGCTTTCTAATTAGATGTTAGCTGGGCAATCTGACTGATATTAATTTGTTCATTTTATTATGATTCTTGTTAATTTGTTAATTTTATTATGAACCTTATTCTTGAACCGAGCAGCCTTTTGTAAACACAATTGATATTACGTTTCCATATTTATCTTTCAAAATAAAGTGCCAAACAGGGAATATGGCCTAGCCTTATATTCTGCATGCTCTGTCAACTTTCTATCTTTATTTAAAAAAAAGAAAATATTAGTCATGATTAGCAGATTGTCACCTCGACTTTGAAACTGGAATGAATAATTGGCTA
Source organism: Empidonax traillii (assembly GCF_003031625.1). Lineage (NCBI taxonomy): Eukaryota > Metazoa > Chordata > Aves > Passeriformes > Tyrannidae > Empidonax > Empidonax traillii. The sequence continues at coordinate 524,735 of NW_020955234.1, forward strand.
AAAGGATATTACTTACTTACATCTATATTTCTTTCAGCATTGAAATAACTGTTTACCTGTGCATGTCATCTTTGTATTTAGACAGTCGTTATATTCTAGACCCTTAACAGAAAAAACAGATAACATGACACTGAAACAAATTCAAATTCAACAACAAATAAAATGTTTGCTTGTTAAGAATGAAAGCTGAGGCAGATATCAAACCCCTCATTGTAAAACCCCTAAAATTTAACTGAAAAAAAAAGCGCCACTTCCTTTAATCTGTTTATTTATGCGTTTGAAATGACATTAAAAGTAATCACTCTTTAAAGTGACCCAAGATAAATTAGTCCAGGTTTGTCATTTCTTACTATTTTTGTAAATGGTCCTTAGAAAATTAGGTCCGTTGGCATCTGGGAACAAAAATTCAACTGGGAAAAGAAGCTTTAATATGAAACAGAAAGAATTATTCCCATGCTCTGGCTGCCCTGTCATATGTCATGACATGTGGCAGGTTGACTGCTCATTAATTCTATTTATATCAGTATGATAATACACCCCACTGAGTACACATGTGTTAAAATATTCATAAATTATGTTTAGTGCAAGCAGATATACATTACATGCCAAAAGAAGACTATTATTTAAAGACAAAACTGGTAAACATTCAAACACAGAAAAGTCTTTTTAATGTTGGTCCAGTACGTTGTGTATCATCAAACTCACATTTAATTGCCTCTGCTTGCAGACTCTGTCTCTAGCAATGCAATATCCAATGCACCTTTATATTTTTTAACAACTTGCAAAAGAAGCAGCTCTTACTGAAAGTAATTGGAATTTCAGCAATTACTGTAAATGTCATATTATCTCAAAGCAGTAACTATAACAATTTGAAATATTTAAAATGAACGTTTACTTTGACCTTCACATATTTCAAGGTATTCTTACACAGCTAAAAGCTCTACTCTACGTATGAAAAAAATTCAAATGCAATCTATTTTTGGAAGGAAATGAGGTTTAACCCCCAAAATAGTTAATTGTAAATTTTAAGAAAAAAATAGCAAAAATAGTTAATCATACATTGCTCAGGATATTTTATGTTACACATACATGTTTCTTAAATTTCAGAAATGTCTTTTAAATCTCTAAAATGAAAAATATATTTTACATGTAGTTAATTTTTTATAGAATGTGAAAGTAAAATAGGATATTAATATATCCTAGTAAAACAGGATATTAAAATAGGTAGTTATATATAGTCTTAAAATCTGTTTGTTCCCAATCAAAGTGCTTTTCTATGTGCAACCAGTTTTGAATTGTTCCTAGCTTTGGATCACAATTATTAAAATATTTAGACATGCTCTTTTATCTGACAAGAAATCATTATGAATTATGTTAAATTCCTTTATTTAAAAATACTTTTAAAATGACATTTTAAATTTAAAAATGCATTTCAGAACTTCAGAAATTACCACAAATTATTGTGGACTAATAGTGTTAAAATCCCTGCAAGTTTCAAAGTTATTAACAGAGGGTATGAACTAGTACACGTTTATTTGCAGTTATTTTGATAGCAATTCTCCCCCTGCATAAGTACAAACCAAGCTGGTTTTGATATCCTGTTAGTGCTTCACATTTGGAAAACAATTTCAAAACTTTTAAAAGCATCAAATGTTGCAACGGGGGCAGTGAGAAGGGAGGGGGGGGTTTGCTTCACAATGAAATTTTGGGAAGATATATGATGAGGCTCAGAGTTTACGTGCATTGCAAAGGGCAAATAATTACCCTGTTTCTACTCAGTTTTAAGGGATCTGAGCAGGGTCAGGATGAAGTGACTGGCTCTAAGGCATATAGAACCTTTCTAATCGCAAAACCATACTAATGCTTCTAGCAGCAGTGAAGCACGTTGGCTTCTGATAAGGGAGAGAGAGGGGGCACAGGAGTGTGATGTTGCAGAGCCATCTCTTCAGCACATTTGGGAGGAATGATGGCTTTGCCTACATAAAATGTGCCCCTTAATTTTGGCTTTACTGCCAAATGCACCAGCCGAGTTGCCCGGCCATACGAGTGGCTCAGTTTTACCCATCAGTGAAATGGTTTAAGAGGGGTTGGGAATTTTCTCTTTTTTTGATTGAAAAGGCTGGTTTGAGGAAACTGAAACTTTTTTTTTTTTTTTCCTTTGCAGGCAGGTATCGATTTCAAAGAAACTTTCATCAGAAGAGATTTGTCAGCCGTCGGATGGAATTTCTGGTTGAGACCAGAAGGAGATGGCAAGGTTGGAGTATCAGGTAGCACCACAATCTGTCGGGGCACTCACCTGGAATGTGGAAAATCAAGGTTCAGGCCTGGGGACTTGAACGTGAGATTTACAAAGCGAGTGCCCTGAACACGAGGCTTTAGAGCTGTTTGCTTGTTGTGCATTTAACTGTTTATGCAAAGTGGAGCCCTGCTATAGCTAGCAGGAGCTCTTGAGACCTGATGTGTCTCTGATGTGCTAGTCTTAGGACTAGCATAAAACCCAAGGCACTCTGTGTAAAACGGGAGAGAGTGGCAAAGCATCAGCACTGAGTGCTTTACTTACCCGGCTTTTAGAGACTGTCTGTTCGTCTCTCACTCTTGTGTATAAAATTCAAAAAAAAAAAAGTCTTAGTCCCAGGGAGGAATGGGAACATTTCTGAAACCTCATAAAAGCTTTGCAAAATGCAAAACCTGCTTGTCCCATCCCACCGCGATCCTCTTTGCCATAGGAACAGATTGCAGAAAACCCACTGAATTCTTGGGAGCAAACTGTGACTCATGTAAAACGATTCGCCAATTGCTAGGGAATTTACTGGGTCTAAGGTTCGTTGTCAGTATTAAAAAATGTAGTCTCTTAATAAGACAGATCTTAAAAATAAAACGCTTTCTGAATTTTAAGAAACTTCGTAATGTATAAACAAGGTTTTTAATCTTGGTAACGTTAGTAGCAAATTATATACAGCATCTAATTTTATCAGACGATAACAGTTGTAGTTTTTATCTCCAAAAACAGGTTGTGAATGCTAGAGGGGAATAACTCTTCATAGCAAAAGCTAAGTTAATTTTGTGTTGTCTTACGTTGCTGGCAGAGAACCTTTTCTTTATTTAGTTCATCTCTTTTTCTGTTGTTTTTTTTGTTTGCTTTTTCTTTTTTTTTTTTTTTCCTAAAAAGGGATACATTTCACGGAGCATTTTATTTAAATACAGAAAAAAATCACATTAAAAAGATCTCTCATTATAAGCTCTCTGAAAGTTTGCTATGCACTTTCATGTAAAACTTGGCCTCAGTACAGAACTGCTGTACAATCATTTTCATCTGAGATTTGAACATATTGGAAGAACTAGAGCAGTTCTTTCTTCTATCCTGTCATTTTTTTCCCTTGGAAATGATGAGCATATGGCAACCACCCTTACTGGATTCTCAAACAACAGGAGGGACCTTATTTCGATTCCTACATCCTGTCATCAGTGAATCCCATGATATTTTGTTCTTGCAAGGCTAAAGATGTGATTCGCATTTGCCATAAGGACAGAGCTTAATGTGATGCCATTTTACCACAGGAGCCCTCAATCAGTTAATTAAACATGATATAAATCACTGCATGTATTTGTAAAGTAAGATTAATATGGCAAAGTCAGAGTAATGAGGAATCCTCACCATTGTCTGAGTGTGAATCACTGATACGAAGATTAACCTTTTTGAAACTGGATATCTTTGAGTGGGTTTTGTTGGCTTAATCCCTCAGACTGCTTTGTGCAACTTGAAACCCAGAGCTGTCATCTTTAGCCAAAATTTCAGCCATAACTTCCTCAGCTTTCACCCAATCATTTAAATCAGCATTCATAATACTTAGAAAGATCAAGCCTTTCAGCGTACCACAAGGCTTCTTCATACCACCTGGGACATTGGCAACATGTTTAATAAATATTTCATTTCATTTAATCATAGAGATTCTTCTTCTGTTGTTTTCTTTTTTTTTCTTTTTTTTTTCTTTTTTTTTCAGGAGAATTTACCCACAGCAGTGCATTCCATCACTGTGGTCACTTGGGTTTACAGCCTTAATAAAAGGATTTTTTTTTTTTCTTTCTTGAAGTGCTATGGAGCCTTGTTAAACTAGAGCAATTACAGACACGCAAGATAGGTGCTCTGGAAGGATCAAAGCCCCCCTGAAGACAGCTCTGTAGGGTTCTGGAGCTCTCTTTGAAAAGCACTCAGTTTACAAAGTAGAGATGTACAAAGCTAAGCTTTAAAAATCCCACGTTCGAGTAATGCTAAAGGCCTGACATTATTTAATATCAGGCATTTAATAGCATTATTTGATCCACTTCAGCCACTCCCTTTTCACATCAAACTTTGAACGACTCTGAAGGAAGTCTCCTGGTAGATGGTTGTGCTGTGGCAATGCGTGCATCCCAGGGCATTGTGTCTTTCATGGAACGTTATCCTTTTGTTACAGAGCACCAGTCCTTTATTTTGCTATTCTTAAACACCAGATTTTGTACAGTAGGCAGCCTTGACCCTTTGTATTTCAGTTAGGAGTGTGTATGAGAGGAAAGGAAAAGGGAAGAAATGATGCTGTCCTTGTTCTTGAACTGAATCCTGTGTTCATCAGGGCAGTGGTGACAGTGATCAGGGTAGGGGCGCATCCAGTGAAAGGAAAAGGTGCTGTTGCATCTGCCCCCTCAAACAGAACCCTATGCTGGAGGCCTTACAATATCTGAAGGAGTCTCAGAAGCATTATGCTATCAAAGGAGCTTTTAAGAGGGTAAGATACAATAAGGATTTTTAAGTGCTTTCCAGTATTCACAGACTTCACTCAGGAGATCGTTCCATCATCTTGAGACAGATCTTGATAGCCCCACTATGAATGAACTGCACAAAAGGTACTGTTTTAAAATGCTGGGGGGTGCCCTAGCTGGGATTGGGATAACTGGGGAATAATTCAGTGTGAAAGAATTAAACTTGCACCTCCCAGATCACAGGAGAATACTCTGCCATTGCACCATCTGTTCCTTCATTGGAAAAGGTAGAAAAGGAAGAAGAGATATGGATGCTTCCTGCTTCCTCCGGTGCATTTGTGATGCTGCACGTGAAAGAGCACGAGCAGGGAGCGCGGTAGCAATTCCAAAAGCCAAATGGGAAAGAGATGTCCTGAATACTGATCCTTCCTCCACACATTACCTGCAGACAATTGTGAGTGTCACATCCCCACAAATCGTCTGCTGTGCAACCCATGGAGCCTGTGTGCCTCCATAAGTCCTTGGTTTGGGTGTAGGGGCCTTTCAAGTTGCTGTTCTCTGTTCTGCAGCCTCTGTTTATTCTTTGTTGATACAGCGCTTAAGGGCTTGACTCCGTGAGCCCCAAGTCAGCCGCTTAAGAGCCTGCAGAGCCCAGCCCTAAGGTCAGGGACTTGTGTGACTGCTAAAGGAAAGCCCCTGGCTGACCTTTTTTGTCTGTCCCGATGGCCTTCAGAAAACCAGTAGATCCTGTGCAGCTGGAAGCACTGTCACTGCTGGCGGAGTTTTGAAAGGTCTGTATTTGCAAATGCGTGAATGATGAAAGTAAAAAGGGTAACAGGAGAATCCCTGCTGTATCCATAACTTTTCTAAGCTACAGGTGCATAAACATAAACACTTGAGATGTGCTGATCTCCCTTCTGTTCTCTTCATTAGGTTAAAATAGTCAACATTGAAACTGAAGTGAAAAACTCTATTCCAGAACCAACAGTCTAATTTGTGCTACTGTTTTTCTCTCATTCATGTTCTTTTTAAGTTCACAAATTCAGGAGATTTGCTTTTGATGCAGCAGTTAGCAAACATCATTGTGATACTGATTTTTGGATAGCTATTTGAGATTTAGCCTAAAACTTTGCATAAATTACCTCACAATACCTTAGAAAATCGCCTGATTAAAGAAGTTTGCTTTTGTATGATCACTGTCAATACAATTTTCATGACAAAGATTATCATTATACCAAAATGGTATAGTACTGAAAGGTTATCAGATAAGAGATGTGTTTTCCTCTGGAGTCTGTTATGATACAGGATTTTTATCAAAAATGGGTTAGTTAGATAAAATGACTAAAAAGAAAATAAAAGAAATAATTATGATGAGTTAACCTGAGGAAGAAAACTACAAAGTGTGAGAAAATTCCCTGGAGTTGGGTTATATCTGTACATATGCTGGACATTTGTGTGACCATTTCTGAGTGTTTCCACTGTTCTCAGAGGCTGCAGGTCTTTTCTTTCTTTCTTTCGTTCTTTCTTTTCTGTCTTCTTTCTCTTCGTATTTCACTGAAGTCTCATCAACAGGGGCTGGAAAGCAGTTGCTGTTTCCATCCCCTGTAGCAGGACTAAACTGCCCTGTGTTTTTTACAGTTTTCTGTTTAGAGCTGCTTCTTTTTCTACTCTTGGAATCCATCACTCTCATAAAAGTCCAGTTACAGCTGCATTTACTTACTGTGTGGCTTGCTTTTATGGCTCTTCCAAACCTATATTGCCTTTTACAAAACCTGCAGCATATAGTCCCGTGTTCATTCTTGTTCTTATTTTTGCCCTATGGGTGATATTGCTTACTTATCCAGCGCTGTCAGACCCTGAATAGCTTTGCTTTCTTTATTCCTTTCTTACATTGTTGTGTTTTGTCTGATATCTAACCTAAAATTCCTTGTCATTTATGATGAAAACTTGCAAAATGCAAACAGTTTACTCAGAGGATTAGAGTTGATGTGAAGGATTAATGCAGAGCTAAGGAATCTCCCTGCAAGATATTTGGATCAAATCCAGCCTGCACAAGTTACCACAAGTTGTAGTGAACAGAGAGAATGTACATTTTCATTGGTTTGGGGTATTTTTGCATATAGTCACTCAAATATTGAGATGGTTTTGTTTTAGGGAGGTTTGTATGCTTTTGAGGTTGAAGCACTACAGTAATTTTATTTCAGGATGTGCATCCAAGTGTATTTTACAATTGATGCCTGAGCAATCAGGGAAAAGGTACTTGGAGCTGATAAGAAATAAATACATGAAGTAGGAATGTCTGTGTGTGCGTATCCAGTCAGGAAGGGGAAATTCTGCCACAGGACTTTTGTCCTCACAATCAGCACAGCTGAAGACACAAACTGAAAATTTGTTTATAATGCTTTTGTGGAATTGAACTATTTCATTCCCAGCCTTTTTGAATATTGCTGAAAATATAGTGAGGCATCACATCCAACTCATATATTCTTCATAGAAAAGTTAACCAGAGTGAAAATCCTCAAAAGCACAGGTAAGATTATTGCCTGTGGACCTTCATGTATATCCAGCAGTGCTGTCTGGAGAGCTGAAAAGCCCTGTGTGAGGCTGGAAACAGCCTAGCTCAGAATGCCTGAGAAATCTCCTGTCTGGGAGTGAGTAGGCAGGACAGAAGAGTTGCAGCATGAATTCCTTAAAGTCAATTTGCAGGTTAAAAAGTAGTCTCAGGTTCCTTGTGTTAATCAGTCATTTTCCCCAAATGCTAGTTCTAAATAGTACATTTAATATTGAGTAGCAAATGTTGGGGGAATAGAGCTCAAGGATTAAACCTTCTTAGTGGGCAAGTTGTAGATCATCCCATGGTTCTGGAATATTTGTTGATTCAAATATTTGATATATACAAGTGAAAAAACCCACCCAAAACAAAAACAAAACCAAACTTGAGCTTGAAAGCAATCGGGATCTCTGTCCATATGCTTTACATTAAATGTGTTCTAAATTCCTGTCATGTTTTTGTAGATTTGTAATCCTTTTCATTTTAAGATTAAGGTAGGCTACAGAGACATGTACCTGAATTTGCCCTGTAAAGAGTAAGTGAGTGCAGTCAAGAATGGTTTGCTACGTTGTCTGGAGGATCTGACCCAGCTTTGGTATGTGATGGTAATGCTCAAGTGGGCTTTAGTGGCTTTTGCTTTGCCTTGTAATTCCTTTGCAGCGTAATAAAAAGCTCTTTAGAACATTGCTACATAGATTAATATAGAAAGTGCTGGTGGTACTTTTATACACAGGGAGTTTAATACTTGGATGCAAGAGCAAATTGATTGCAGGCAATCCTGTGCTCGAGTACCCAGGAGTGAAAGGAATGATTACAATAACCTCTGGGATTTCTTCTCAGAAGTGGTTCCCGAAAACACCCACACCCACGAAGTATTGGGCACAACAGAGTATTGTTTCCTTCTGATGTGGAATCACAGAAACATATTTTACTTTGGGAGGTGGGAGGGGTGAAGGGGGAGAGGAAACTCAAGAGACATTAATGTTTAATGTTTTTAATTTTGTAAAATGAACAACAAAAAAGGATATGGTTTGTGAGTGCCGCTGAGATTGTTTAAACTCTGGCAGCTTGCTGTCAGATGAGATGTTAAAAGCCAGGAAGGAAGAAACGGAGGGGCAAACTGGGTAAACTGCTGCTATCTCACCTTTGGCACCCATATCTGATGGAAGAGTGAAATAATGGTGAAACAAATTTGGCATGCATTGCTCTGGTCTCCACGAAATGACTTGTGCCACCTTGAATAGTATCAGACAGGACCTTGAAATGCAACCAGGCAGGTATATTTCTCTTCTTTGTGGAGGGTTCTAGCTGTTATAGAGCTCATTTTCCTGGCCAGCCTCTGGGATAAGAACTGTGTTAATTGTGCCTTTGCTTCAGTCACCCTTTCCAGATCATCCTCTTCTGCCCTGAGAGAGAACATGTATGTGACTGAGGGCTTCCAGGCAGAGAATTCAGCATCTCTCAGGAACGGGGAGGAATTCCTGGAGAACCTTAACACCTGCTCAGCTTACCAAGGGCGTATTAAACCCTGGTAAATGCTGAAGATAGCAATTCAAGTTACACAGATTAGAGCAGTGTCTGTACATATACTGCACAAATGTGCTCAGGAAACACCACTGCTTTTCTGTGGCAGAGCCTGAAGCTTTAGGGTGGGGAAGAGTGGCAGATAATTTCAAGGCAAAAATAAATACAGAAAAAAAAATCAGTTTGGAATCTGAGAATGAGTTTGTTTCAATAAAATATTTAAAGATAGGCCTCTTTTTTTTTTTTTTTTTAATAGTAAATAGAAAACATCAGTATTGGTAGCTTAGCATGTCATAAAATGAGAGTAAAGTCAGAAAACAAAAATGAGAATTAATAATCTTGATATAATTAAACAATTTTGCCTTTTGAAAGTGCGGCATTGCAGCTTTTATTGTGAAGCTGAATTTTCTGCAGGAAAAAAAATCTGCTTATATTTCTTACTCCTCTTTGAGGCTGAATGATTGCTTTAATTTGTAGGGTGTATGTGCTTAAAGTGCTCAGGTTGGTAGTATCCATCTGGTGTATACAACTCTCAGTGGTCAGGGCATTATAATACTGTGCCTCACTGGAGATTTTCCTGGAAGGGGATATAGGAGTTGCTCCAGCACAGCTCTGACACTGGTGAGACTGTGGCAAAGGAACAGATGTTACTGTAGGTGAATAATAATCTGCTGTTATGGGGGGTGGGTGGGGGGGGTGGGTAGTGAGCACACTACAAGTGAACAACACTGAGCTCCTTTAGGTATGTGCTGGGTTTTACTGTGCCTTCATCCTTTCTAGGAGCCACCTTTGTTGTTTCTCTTGTGCTGGAGCCCAGAACCAAGCTCAGGGCTCTCTGCAAGTCATTAAAATCTGCAGGAGACTTGGGAGGAAGAAGCGTGTCTAGTTATGGCTGTCTGCTTGTGCAGGGGACCGGGTTTCCCAATGCAGAGCTTTCTATGAGGTGAGAGCCAGTAGTCTGGTGAGCCCCTAACCCATTTACTCCCCTAGAAACTCTGGGAATGTGAAAGACTTAAAACTAGTATGACTCAGATTGTACTCACTTTTTTGTATCCCTCCCCCTTTTACTCAGGGTGCCACACTTGGGTCCAGGAGTTTTTGGGACATCCATTCCTTGGGAACAGAGGGGTGCAGCAAGTATTCGTCATCCAGGACAGATTAATACAAGACTTCATGCTACTCCTCTTGCAAGTGCCCAGGGACTATATATATAGAGGATATATAGAGGATAAAGCAATACTTGTATTTGTTTTACAGTGGGCTAGCGTTGGAGAGACTCCAAAAGGTTGCCTAGAATAACGTGGGGAAAATTTAGTGTGAAGAACTTCTTTTATTTCTCTTTTCAGGGTTACTGACTACTGGGTTTTTTTCTCCCACGACCACCAGGCTCATTACCTGCACAGCCTAATCCTGGAAAAGCATTCTCCTCATCTGGGCCAAAACCAGCTTGCAGGAATAAAGACATTTCATTGGTTTTCTCTTGTAAGTTCTGCTACGCCAATATCTGCACTTACTGTATTTGATGACTGTTGAAGATCTTTCATTATATTTGGATGATCTATGTACCCTATATTGACAGCTGCTTTCACTGCAGCATTACTGAAGAGCTGCTGTGTGTTAAGGACAGGCCTTAATCAATAGGTGTGTGTTTTTCAAGCAATGGGAGAATAGCTTAGATCCACAGAAGTGGAGTCCTAAAATATTCACTGTGCTCTTATGAATCAGCTTAGTTCTAACTAGTTTAATTTAGAAAAGAGCCTCTTCAGCAAATGAAAATTTATGGCACCATTCCCCGTTGGTCTCACTTGCAATACAGATTCTGAATGGCACTGCAGGTCAGAAGGAGACCCGAACTCCTCAGTGTAAGGGTGGCTGGAATTCAGCTGCTGCAGTGACAGGCAACTTAGGAGGAAATGATAGGATAGATTAGAGATCCAGAGCTGGGTTTTGGTTTGAAACTCTATGTCAAGTTCCTTTCAAACTATATTTTAAAGTGAAGCAAAGGATGGGATCAAAAGGAACTTGTTGTCAGCAACCATTAGACCTGAAATTAAACCTGCTGTTCTACTCAGTTTGCAGGCATGTACTAGCGTGTTAGACTGCTGCTCTGCACTGTACCAACAAGCAGGCTGAATAACAAAACACTGCAATACTTACTGGCTCTAATTCTTTGGACACTTTGCCACTGAAGTTCTTAAGACCTTCACATCCCTAGTCCTGTCAAGCTGTCTCACCATCCCTGCAGAACAAACTCCACGTACCGAGCACTCCAAAACTTCCCATATGGTTACAGCTGCCTCTTCTCAATGAACAGGGGCTGTTCAAAGACGATTCAGAGCATGACCACAAAATAGAGGGTAAACTTTGAAAAGTCCAGCTTAATACCAGACTCTTTTCCTTTTGAACTGACAGCTCTGAAGGGAAGAAAAAACTGGTGTAGACAGTGAAAGCCTATAGCAGTGGCTCTGTTCAAAGTGTGTGACAGATTGAAGAAGTCAGGAACTGAGTGACAGCAGAGCTCTCCAGGAAAAAGGAGATCTTTCCCAGGCTGAAGAAGCTGGTTCTATCTCTCCTGCACTTGCCTGGAGACATGAGGCTTGTCAGTCCAGATAGCTCCCATCTAGATAAACATTTTTGTTTCCTTGCTTTGGATGAGGCATTGCCTTTCCTGAATGAAAACCCAGCCATGAAATATTTTCAAATAGATCTTCCCCGAAGGATACTGCAAGCAGTCCTGATCTGTCTGCCCTGGTTTCCCTTCCTGCAATTCAGATCTCCAGAATGAATCTCATAAATACAGAGCTGGGTTAAGGTACAAATGCTCTCTCTTGATTTCACAAGTCTCTTGTTGTTTTAGCCTAATCAAGCTGTTTTGATGGGTTTACCTTGGACTAAGTTATGTTTCCATTGTGGCCAGCTAAGCTTGCTTTGCTTTCCACTGATCTTGTCCTATATTTAGTGTTTTGACTTTACATGACCCTGACACAGTGTAGGGGGAGGAGAAGGAAAAATTGTATTGCTGATGGCTAATCCTGTGCATTGCTCCAAGACTTCAGCAACCTTTTTTCATGGTAATATTTTTTGTTAGCAATAAAAGGATTAATTCTAGAAACCGTGCTCTTTGATTATGATAAGCATAATAAATATCTTAGACAAATTGCTATCCTTTTAAGAATATTAGTAAACTAAGACCTTTGCTCTTTTTGGCTAGGTTTGAGGCTGCTGGTACACGCATTCATACCATCTGCACTGTGTGCTAATACAACTCCTTGTTGTCTGGTCTTCCTGGGAATGCATTATATAGATTGCAGCTGGTTCAGAATGCAGCTGCCAGGGTCACAACTCACACTAAGATTAATCATTACGCCTGGGTTGGCTTCATTACTTCGACTACCCATTACATTTAGCAGAGATTATGAGATGTTGCTTTTAACTTACAAGGCTTGGACTAACACCTACTCACCTCAGCAACATGCTTTTATAGGATGTTTCTCTTGGTAAGCCTCCTAGAGAAGCAGAGATTCTCTGTAAGTGCTGTGCTTTCCGCCTGAGGAGCAAACCCTCCAGCGTTCTGTGTATGAAGTGCCGTTGTGTGGGATTCTCATGTCTTTAGTTTCGCTCCTCTGATGTGGACTTATTTGTTTCTGCCCAGTGTACACTGTCAGTGCAGAACTTCTTGCCAAGGGAAAGCAGTGTGATGAAGAGGAGGATGAAAACATCATCACCACCCCACGCATAATTAACTTTGCAATTTACCTAGCTCTCTGGATTTACTGCTGAGTGTTTTGAGTGATAGCCATCCAAAGAAATGCAGCCTCCTAGAAAGGAAAGAGCTAGTGTGGGTACTTCCATTTTACATGAAACTAAGATCATGAAACAATATGACACTTCCCAACAGCAGCCTGCAACATAAATTCAGCTAAGGGAAATGAACAGGAGCCTAACTTGACTACATTCCCCGAAGCTGAGTCTCTGAGGTCTTCTCAAGCATAAAGGGGAAAAAAGCCACATGTAGAGAAGACATTTGAAGGACAATTGACTAAATGTGCCTGTGGTATTCCACATCAGAGCTATGAAGAGGAAACTTGAGGTTACCTTTTTTGTGTACATATGGTTTAGGTTCCTGCCCCCAAGGCTGTGGCAAAAGCTATTGTTACTGAAGAAAACCTGATTGTTCATGTACGGGTAGAAAGTAAGAAAGAAATTACTTAAATTTTTTTATGTGCTGTAGTTGCTTTATACTGTTGTACAGGCTTTTACCTCACCAAGCTTCTCAGCCCAGAGCACAGTGAGAAAAAATATCAGGGGTTCTGATACCTATGGAAAAAAAGCACCCTTGTTTAAGGGGACAAAAATTTTCAGAAGTCTTATTTGGCAGAGTGTGAACAGATAGGGCTTGTTTCTCTGGTGAAAAAAAGTTCTGCTTTGTAATGGGCATCACAGCCAGAGCTTAGTTGATTGTCAGCTTTTGGGGAGGAGGTCAAACTTCCTAAGAAGTGTCTTGTAGCAATGAGCTGGCTTTATCTCACACTGAAATCGAGCACTTAGTTGAGGGGCTTAAGCCAGGAATCTGCTTGCTCTTGGCAACTTCTTCTGTCAATGATAAGACAGACCCTTCCTACGAGGACAGCTGTGCCAGCAGGTATGCTCAGCCACACTCTGCAGGTGTCTGTTCCTCACTGCCAACTCTGAGACTCAGAAAAGAAGCACCTCAGGCTGGTGGCTAAGGCTGAGTCAGAGGAATCCAACTAAATATAGCTTAGACCTAAGGAACTCATGCAGAGCAAGATCACACCTGGATTGGGTTCTCTTAATCAAGCACTTGAAAACTTCAAGGTCTAATCTGGTGGCCTGAAGGCAGGTGGTGCAGATACATAAAAGAGAAAGACGAGCAACACTTTGTCCCTCCCTGTGCTCTACACAAAAGCAGAAAACCTCTAGGGAGCCTTGTTTGAGAGATCCTCCCTCTAAATCCAAGAAGAGCCCTTTCAGCTGACCAGGAGAGCTTTCAGGACTCACCTGTGGGGCTGCTTCCTCTGGAGGGTGGAGCTGCAGGAGCCACTGGGTCTCCAGGGGAAGCTACAAAACCTGAGGTAGGAACAGCGTGCCTGGGCTCTTGTCTAGTCAGAGACTGATCTTTGTACTCTTCCTCAAGGTCATTTAAAACTGTATGTGCAGGAGACAAAAGAGCAACTTCAGGAGGTGAGTGTGTGATGGAGTTCTGCTCCCTCGTGATTTCCCAAATATTTGTTGGCAGTTAAGGGATGGCCCTTGAGAGAAAAGGGTCAAAAATAGTGTTACCAGCCTGCTTGTTAAAGATGGATGTTGTCTTCCCTAAATTTTGCAGATTAAGGTATGGTAGTTGTGCGGTAGACTCAGTGACTAAGAGGTCCTTTCTACATCCTGTATCCTATTATATTAAATTAAATTCTTGTGGGCTTTTTTTTTTTTTTTTTTTTTTTTTTTTTTTTTTTTTTTTTTTTTTTTTTTTTTTTTTTTTTTTTTTTTTTTTTTTTTTTTTTTTTTTTTTTTTTTTTTTTTTTTTTTTTTTTTTTTTTTTTTAGGTCTCAAAATGATTTTGTTGTGCATGACTAATGCTTGGTCATACATTTTTTGATCAGAATTTTGTAGTAAGTGGCTCCAGTAAGACCTGGAGAGGGGTCTTTGAAGTAACAACTTTAGAAATGCTAAAGAATCTTTCATGCAATGCATATGATTTTTTTAAATTATTATTTTTTTTTTCCCCCAAATTGAAACTCTCTTTGATATTTGTCCTTCCAGCGTTTCTGTTCTTTCTGGGTGCCCAGGAATTTCCTCGTTTCATGCTGATCTGACCACTGCGTTTTATGCAGTGATGTAAAAGAATCTTTTGCTTTCAAAGCAAAACTGTCCGTGTAGGGATACAAGAAATATGCAAACAGAATTATTTCCTAGTGTCTGACTTCTGCTCAGACCTCTATTTAGTGGAAGATACTGTCACAGAAACTCTCTTTCCTGAAGAAATGATAGTGTACAGTGTTCATACCAGTTGGTTTAGAAGCTTGTATATATAAACACATATATATGTATGTGTGTATAGGAAGCTTAAATGTGGGATTGTGTACAGTTGTTAATCTCCACAAAAACACACATTAAGTGTCAAATCTAAGCAGAGAGGTGAGGAGCAATGATCAGTTACTTACCCTGGTGCCTCAGGAATGTGCCCAAGAGGCTGGGCTACAACTCCACCGTCTGTCAGCAGATTTCCATGAAATGAATCTTATTTTACTCTGGGTTCCTCTGAGATCTGCCTGTAAACCTGAAATTTATGGGAGGTGAATGTTTCTGCAGTGAATTACAAGCCTCTACACCTGAAAAATGCGTTGGTGATAACTCAGGCTCCTTCTGTACATTAGAAGCTCCTTGTTGTCTTTCTGTAGCAGAGGGAGATCCTTTTCTCTTTGACTGCATGTTAGTTTTGCATGTTATTTACCATCTTGCTATTGTGCAGTCATGAATTAATAAAGCAACGACTTTGCATGCAGCCAAGCTGTGCACTTTGGCTTCTTTTAATGTGATCGCTTTGGAGTGGGAAGAAAGGGTGATGTTTATTAGATGATGTTTCTTTAAATCCCTTAAGATTAAAATTTTCAGCTCAGCCCCCACCAGGCCTCTTTGTAGGTCACTTATGTGTGATACCCTGGTTGTACCCATGACTTGGAGATGCCTGTGTTCAAGTGACCTAAATTGCATTGAGGGAGGGATGGGGGGAGGGAAGAATTGGGGGATGCTGGGAACCAAGTCTGTCTAAAAATTCTACAAAATGCAGTTATTCTTCCTGGAGAAATTAATTCAGAAAAAGACTGGTTTAAGAAATTAAAAAAAAAAAAAAAGGAATAGATTGGTTTAGGCAGGAAATACTGTTCATGTAGCAGTTCAGATTGTGGACAGAAATGGAAATGCAATTAGGGATATGGTTGCAAAATATGGAAGAATAAGAAACTCTGCAAGTGAGATGTCTGGCACTGTATGATCCAGTAAATGAACTTAAATTGGCTGCATTCATATAAAGTTTATATGAGAGTAAAGGAATCTTCTGGAAGTGATGGTCCCATTAGCAAAATGATATGCCTTTATTAACATTGTGCAGCTGCAATAATCTTTGGAGCAATCTGGTGTTCTTCCCAAAGGAAGATCTTATCTCATTTATTAATTGTCTTTCTGGTAGTTATTAGTTCATCTGATCTTGGATAAGTGCATGGGCTGAAAATTTTGATGCTGCAGATAAGGAGTGGGTTTGATGGAGGATGCTGGTGCCTGTGCTCTCAGCAAGGGTTTGTACTGATCGATTTGTGCCTGGCTATACATTTCCACCTGGTTTGATTACTGGCTGTGCAAATACTTGGGTTGCACTGTAGCCTGAATTAGTCACCTGTTACTAGTTTGCAAAGCAAGTGTTGTCTCCTTTCAGGCACTGACAAGTGGCATTTAAATGTACCACTGTCAGGATACATGAAAGAGATTAAACTGCTGTGCACACCTCTGATGCTTCTTCTGCCTGGAAAGTGAGGTAATGATTAACAGGGAGAGTGAAGTGGGTACAGTTGTGTAAAGCTCCCTCTTTGGACCTTGAGAAGGTGCTAATACCGACTGCAGTAATCAGATGTTTTTATCTGACCTGTACAACCTTGCTATGCTTTTCTTAAAAAACAGGAAACAAGTGTAGAAGGGAATAGGATTTCTCATTTCCCTCCCGACGCCTGGTTAGAAAACAGAATAGGGCCTGCCACCCCTGATTATATGGGAAACACAGGCTGTTCTGAATTTATGTAATGATTTTAAGTGAAGTTTGTGGGGGGCAAAAATCATCTGCTTTGTTGGTACAAGGTGGCACCTGGTAAAACTACAGTGGTTTCTTTCCAACGTGGAGATACCCTGGTGGACACATGCTGTGTTGCCTGGGGAGTGGTTTTGAGGAAGAGTTCTCCCATACCTGTGTATCATCTGTGGCCAAGACGTGTTGGATAGGTGAATGGAGGTGAACAGTCTCTTCTTGGTATGACTCTTCCCGTTATCATGGTAAAGGAGGTCATCCTAGGGATGAGTGCTGTAGGACTGCAGTCTCTGAATTCCTCCCTTGTCAGAGAGGTGGGTATTTGGGCTTTGAATTTAGAATTCCTCCCCTTAGCCTCACTCCCCTACCCCGCCTCCCCAGAAGGGGATTTGAATACCCATAGCAGAGGGCAAAATACTACCCAGCTAATTCTCTGGAGTGTAACTGCTGCATAGCTCCTGGTGGGGAGCTGAATGTATGGCTTATGCCCTAAAGCAAAGTGTATAATGCTTAGAGAACAGAGTGCATTTATTTTTTCTTTTTTCTTTGCTGCTGGAATAAATTACCATGTTGGAGTGCTGTGGTTTGGACTTATCCCTAGATGGGTATAGCCAGTAATGTGCATTTAGCAAATAATATTATTAAGTTGAAAAGATGTCTCTTGCAAATTTTATGGGTTTGGAACAGATGGAAAATAACAGCATTTGAGGACTTCTAATATTGTTTTCTCAAGATTAACCTCAACGATGCTGTATCCTTCAGCATGGTTTTTGTAGGTCATATAATGCTGCTGTTTAACCATATGGGCCTGTTAAATTTTCTAACCAAGCCCAATATGCAGCTTACATGAGGAAGAAAAAAATCCAAGAGAAACATAAAGTTTCTCTATCCCTAATATTCCTTTATGTGTTTGTCAGCAAAGAATGCTGGTCCTGGGATTTATTTATGTGCCTGACACTATCCTGTAGATCCACGTACAATATTCAGTGTAAACATAAGGTACTCTTAAGCTATATTTATGACCTATTTCCAGTTATCTGCCTCAAGAAACTTCTGGGTCAAAATGTGATGTGAGGTCTGAGGGGATAGATCCAAACCTAGAGGTCCTGTAGGACACAAGTAAAAGCATTGTCTTTCCTCCATAGCCTTAGATTGCAGTACTTGTGCTGCACAGCTGAGGAATGAGTGATGCCAGCGAGCTAAACTTGAGGGGCTGTTCCAGAGTGAAGGTTGTCTAGGGTTTATTGCTCTGTAATGTTGTTTGTACTGCAGGAACTGCGTGGAAGAAAGTGTTTTGGGATTCAGGACTTTTGCCTGCTGAAAGAGAGAAGAAATCAGTAGTCTGCATAATAATAGTTTATTTCTTTCCTTAGGCACACACAGAATGGTGAACGTTACGTAAAAAACATATTTTTAGTCTTCCTCAGTGCTGTGAGGGCAGAGGATATAATCATCAGTGTATAAACAAAAGCCCCCCAAACCTAAAATATCTTCAAGTGTTAGAAAAAATGACAAGAAGGAAGACTATGCAGCTGACCCCCATCCAATAGGTTGCCACGACTAGAACTTGTACAGAAGTTGGCTTAGGTCCAGGTTGCAGCAGAATTAAACATCTATCCCTGCATGCCTGTTAAAGAAGCAAAGTTGTTGGCATGAACAGTTGAGAAGAAGTTCTATTTCTTTTGCTTACACTGCATGAAAACATTTTTTTCACCTTTCTTTTTCCCTACCAGAATTGGGTATCCCATGACAGAAAGGGTGACATAGCTTACTCACTTGGCAGCAAAATTACAGTAATCTTTTGAGCTTCCAAACTTTGTTTCATTTTTGTCCTGGAAGTGCATATTGGTTATTTTCTCCTTGTTTTCTTTAATGAGCAACTAGTGCAAAAGAATTAGAGGGAAGAAATAGTAGTAGATAATTTTGAACCATCACATTCCTGCAAAGTAGCCTTTTGTGAAACTTCTACTACCATTCTCTAAAGAGAAAGCAGTTAAGTTGCTTAAGAGGTTTCAGATTGGCTGGCTGATCAATATCAAGTATTACTAATGCTATATTAGCGAAGACCTATGCTATACACTCAGGCCTTATTACCAGGATGTCCATTTATTGATGCTAACACTTGATCATATACAACAAATTATTTTGAAGTTATTTTTGATGAATGTTTTTCATACGTGTTATATGGATTGATCTTGCAAACCTTTACTCATGAGGGTAGTCAATTGTTCTTCGAAGATTTTCAAGAATGGCCCATATGCCATACAACCTCGATTATCCAAATGTCAGGGGAGACATTGAATAAGTTCATATCATCGACATTTTGAATAATGAGGAAATTTTCAGTGCAATTAATAGATGTCAGGGGATATGATCATCTTTCAGATGACAGAGTTTTCAGAAAATTTAGATTTTGATAGCTGAGTTCCTAATGTGTGTGCTACTGACAGACTGAAATGGCAGAACACCTGAAACGTGCCTATATATTCCTTAATAGCCCTTTCTGTGGAATCAGAGGGAGTTCTATTTACCGTGGTATTGGCATTGAGGGTCAAATTGTCACAAGCGTTTAGCTTAATGTTGCAGTAACTCTGCTATTAAGAGTTGGGTTCCAGGAACACAGTGTTAAATCAATATTGGAATTGTCTGAAGTAAAATGTTACTTAGAAGTACATCAGCGTCAACTTTGGAATACGATTTTAAGAATAAAGTAATCCCATAAAATCAAGAAAGTAAATAAAGTCAAAGGGAGGAAACTCCTGGAGGTAATGAAAGAAGAGAGGAACCCAATCTCTTTTGTGTGAATGTGGAAATACCCAGGGGAGCATCGGTTTGTGTCAGAATGACTGTCTTTAAACTTGGAGCTGGTCAGTCAAAGATAATTCAAAGCCAGAATTCCTGTTTTCTGACTCCTGTTCATCTCCGCACAGCCAACAGAAGGTGCTGCGGTGGGAGGCACTAATTTCCTTCCTCCCCAGATGGCTGCACAGGAGCACCCAGGGATGCATATGGCTC
This sequence comes from Empidonax traillii, assembly GCF_003031625.1. NCBI lineage: Eukaryota > Metazoa > Chordata > Aves > Passeriformes > Tyrannidae > Empidonax > Empidonax traillii. The sequence continues at coordinate 544,375 of NW_020955234.1, forward strand.
TGCTGGCTCCCTGGGCAGGGAGCACTGATTGCCTGTCCTCAGGTCTGCACCACCCCTGCCTCCTCAGAGCTTGTCTTTAACAGCTCCGATGCGGGCTCGCCGCCTTCCCCGCCGCCGATAAGCAGCAGAAGCAGGATGATGACAACTGCAACAGATAGTACACTGGGAGGGCATTTGGGATTCTGTCCTGAGTCAAAATACTAATGTTTGTAGGAAGCCGAAACTGATGCATCAATTTATTTCGGCATAGAGATGAGCAATCGCTTGTTTCCTAGGAAACATGGGGCTGTGCATATGCGGCTCCGAATGTGCGCCCTAATGTTTTCCTTCATGGTGATAGAGTAGAAAGTTTGTCTGATGAGATCTATTATGCTTAAAGCAGAAGGGGGAAATAAATTTGGAAAGTTGCACTATTTAAAAAAGAAGATAGGAGCAATACTGCCAAAGTCATAAGGAAAAGGCAGAAATAATTCAAGAAAATAAAGGAAGTGTCCTTTCTGTCTATCTAATCTAGGAATCTGGAGATTTTTATAGTTGCAGAGCCATCTGCTAAGTTTCATTTATTGTGCAACTTTACTGCATCACCATCATCTGCTCATTAATCTGCCTTTTTTAGGCCTACTTCAGAAATTCTGAACCTCTGAGCATCTGTCAAATAGCTGCCACTGTTTTTGAAACAGTAGTATGGCGCAGTCTAAAGGTTTTTCTTGTAAGTCAATTTGCGTGGTGTCAATATTACTCAGCAAAAGCTTAGCCATTCATAAGATGTTCGCATCAAGCTTGTCAGTAAACCACTGACACCACACCCTAATTCTTTGTATTTTTTTCCTAGAAGAGCAAATGAAACATAATTTGTGGTGGCGTGTACTGTGTCTCGAGATGTGGCTTGGACTGTGTGGCAGCATTTGGTCCTCTTCTGATCGAGCAGTGCTTGGGTGGTGACTGCCAAAAAGGACTCAGGATTATTAGCACAGATCACTGACCCCAGCAGGAGTCTTACCATTGACCCAAATGGCTGAGACTTGGACCAAGGTCAAGGACCTCTGTATGTTGTATTTGGCTCTAATTTGGTGTTTCAGACCTGGCCATTCTGTTGTGACCTGCACACACATTGCCGAGATGAGCACAGGGAAAATAAAACCAGCTAAAATTCACCTTCTCAATCGATGCAAAGAATTCCTCAAATCCAGTACCACATCCTTCAGAGGTGGTCAAATGACTCATTCTTCATGCTCACTGTTAACAGCAAGGAAAAAAAAAAAAGGAAGAGAACTACCTGAAATGCAGAGGCCTGGCATCTGTGTCTGGGTGCATCTCAGACTAATCCATACCTTTCCCTTTTGTGAGTTATTCTAGCAGCAGGCGATCTGATGTGTTACCTGAAAATGCACTTGGAATTCAAATTCTTGCTTTCTGGCCCCATTGGAGGCGAGGCAATCCATGAAGCCCCAGGAGCCAAATGAGCAGCGGCTGGCTTTGTGAGTAAATGCTGCTGGAAATAGGTATTAGCAGGTCTGAGAGACTCTAGTCCTCTCCTGCCAGATGGCTGCCAGGATGTCACTACCCTGTGTGAAGCTTATGGATGCCTTTGTCGTTCCTGCCCTGAGGTTCCCTGATGTGTTTTTTTAGGCATTGATTTCATTTTGTCTGCTTTAGGTAAATCTCGGCAGCAGTGGATGATTCAGCTCAAGAATTGTTTTCTTTAGGGACTAATCATTCTGCCTTGATCTACACTCCTAAATTTAGAGGTTAATCTCTGCAGGCTTCTTCTGGGGAAAGCTGAAGCTTCCATTCTGAAACCTCCTGTGAAAGGACTAACCCTAGGCATTTTGAATCACACTCTGAGTCTTTCTCTCTTGATTATGTATGGGACTAAAGAGACTGTATTTCTAATTCAGGCAGTTACAGATGAGGTACCACAAGATGGATGAGGTGATCTAATAGCCTGCTGATACTTCCTGGCCATGTGTTCCTGCTGTTTCTCTTGCTTCAGCTTGGGTGCTTGCACTAAAATGGCAGGAAACTATCCCAGCAAAACAAACGGAGCCAAGGCAACCTGAGTCTTCCAACTGGGATGAAGGTGAGGACCAGAGCTAGTAGCAGAAAGAAGCTTGCCCTGAAGGGTGGGAACACTCACCTGTAACAATGATCCTTGATAGCCTTCTTCTGTCCTTATAACAGAGAGGCAAAGTTGTCAAATCCTGTTATTGCTGAACTTCCCTCAGCCCCTTTAGCTGCAGCAGCACTCACAGGTAGTATTGCACTCCTGGCACTGCAGAGACGTCCAACTCTGCTGACTGATTAGGGGCCAAAAGGATTAGCCAGCAATGCTCCTGAGATAGGAACAGGAACGCTTCACTCCTGTGAAATTGCACTTGAGTTACTGAGAGAAATGGCCAAAAATGTGTAATTGCTCTTTTCTAAGAGCAGATTCCTGACTTCTGAGATGTCTTTCAGTGTGGGGCATACAATTAGTTGTGCTTTTTGTCTCAGAGAAGGAAAAAAGTTTTGTCTATCAACAGACAAACTCTTACAATCATCTTAACAGTAGGTATTGTCATTTAAAATCCAGTGGTACTTCCCTTAAGTTAATAAAACCAAAGCCCTTCAGTAAAGTGAGCTCTAAGATGTACTTCTTGTCTGATATTTAGAAATTGCACCTATGTAGGAAAAGGAAGAGCTCCTGTTCTTATCTGGCATCTCCCTCCATTAATAATACTCAATAGTGGAATGGATGGAAAAATCAGCACTTTTCTTCTGATCAGAAAATATGTTGGATTGAAACTTACCTATTTTTTTCATAGAGTTGTTGTGTCTTGTTAGGTTCAGCATCTCTGAAGTGGCTGGCGTGGTGAGGGAATTGAGGCCTGAGGTATTTTCAAAGTGTCGGAGTGGAGCTTCCAAGCAGTAGTGCTGTAGTCTTTTCCATGCTTGTTTGTGATGAATGAATTGGATGAACAAACTGTGAGGGGAACCACATTTGAAACAGGATGGTGAGTAATGAAATGATGGCCTTGGTCTTGAAGTCTGAAATAAAAATTCTACGTGGAGCCAGAAATCAGAAGTCTGAACTCTGCAATTAACATTCCAGGCTTTATTTGAAGTCAGTGATTTTTAGAGGTTATCTTCTTATGTGACCAAATTAGCACACATTCATATGGCTCAGCAGGGAATGAATCGTGCTATGGATTATTTCTGGGCTGTGCTGTTGGATTTCAACAAATCCATCCAGTCCCATGCTGTGGAATGTGTGGACAAGGTTCAGGTTTGTGCTAATGGAAATGGAAACCTCTTGCTATACTGAGTTCAATTTGTTTTCACATGTGGTGTGTTGTCTATCTGGTATGTCTGTTTTATTTATAGCTATATAAATATAATTTTGAAAAAACCTAGTTGGTGATTTTCACATCAATATTGTGTTTTCAACAGAAAATGGCTTATTAGTCAGCAGAGGCTGCTGGCAAAGCTTTATCGTTTGGATCTAAAAATATTTGGTTTTAATGAAACATTGGGAAATGAAGACTTGGAATTGTGTTTTGCTTTGCCTTTTATTTTTTTTTTTTCCCTGTAAAATCATGAAGAACTTGATGCATCTGTTAACAAATCGTTTTTTGTTAAAAACATTTTGAGGGAAAGTATATCACAGCTGGCTCAGACATTATGTATGCATTATGTATGTGTTATATTTTGTCTGCTGAGACCATGGAAAAGAGCTTTGTGTGTAGTAAGGAAAACTAGATTTGCAAAACTAGGGTTTGTTGTTGAGGTTTTGGGTTTTTTTTTGTTGTCTAGGGATTAAAAAAACCCACCCTCGTAAATTTGCCAATATTTTCATTAGATCTGGCAGCTTTTCTTTGAAACTCTGAATTCCAAATGGTGTTCCCTGTTTGCTTAGAGAAAGCAGGGGGCCCACTTCACAGTGTTTGCTCTGAGGTTGGGGCACTGACAGGCAGGCATTTGTCCACATTTTTTTATTATCAATGAGAATAAGCAGTTTAATAACTAGGATTAAACCATCAGATCATGACAGAGCAACATTAGCTGCAGGAACCAAGTTGGAAAGGATTCCAGATGCGATTAGATGAATACCTGCCCTTTAGGGGAAATAGTTAAGTGGGCCTCTGTTTTTATTGGTAAAGTAAATGTTTTTTGGGCCATTCTAGGCAGGTATCCCAGGTCTGCATTTTCCCAAAGATGTATCAAATCCCTAGTGCCAAAGAATAGACTGTATTCTAGACCTGAGCCAAAATTGTCTCCCTGATGAAAATCAATGATTTTGCCAGAACACACAAGACTCTGCTATTGCCTTGAATAATTTAAATTTTTGTTACAAATGCAAAAGTGTGTTTATGGCATGCCAGTAAGTGAATATTTCCTTAGGGGAAGGAGGGAGTGAGGAATGGTGAAAAGTTGTGATCAGAAACCTCTGCTGAAGGGGAGGGTTCTCCCTACACTCTCCCACCCCCCTAAAATAACAAAACCTTAGTGGTTTCAGTGGGATCAAAAATGATAATGAAGTTATAACTTCCTTCATCTGATATAAGAAAAGGGATGTTTAAGTTAACGTTTGCCATGACTGAGTTTGTAGTATATTCGTATACACATATGTACTCAGGGCTATGAGAGATATTAAAAATAAGATGCAGGAAAGTGATTTCTGGATTGAGAAAAATATCTGTTTAGAGATCAAAATAATATAAAACCATTGTTGGACTACAGGAGTTCCTTCTATTAGGAGCTGGCAAATTCTCTCTTGCTGTTTCAGGATCAGTGATGAGAATGACTTTTTTCTCCGTTATAAACCGCTTTGGCCCATCTTTGCAAAAGTATCAAGGTGCCAAAGTAACAGTGTAAACCTGGCCCTGGAGCACTACAATACACTTACCCCAAATACTACATTGCAATACTGTTCCAGTCTGCGTGATGGGAGATGTATTGCACAAAAAGGTCTCACAAATCTACCTGTAAACAGCTCTGCTGTCTGCCTAGTCACCAAATAAGAAAAATGAAATGGACTTGAGGCACCAAGTTAATGTTGGTGAAGAAATAAAATGTCAAGCTCATCCTGAAACCCCTCCTCTGTTCAGTCTTGAGCACTCAGGCTAACAGTGCAAATGTGCTGAAATACCTATGGCAGAAGTTTTGAGGGAGTAATTCTAAAGGTGATTCTTGTGTCCAGATAAGTTTAAGTAAGTCTTCCAGAAATTATCAGAACTGACATTGCACCTTTTTATTTTATTATGTATTTGTTCTACCTCGCTTAATTTAAAGATTGTGTTGGTGTAACAGTCTCAGGGACCTGGAGGATCATAGAGAGGAGGACAAAGAATTGTGAAAGATGTAATTTTTTTGGTCTAACCTTATGTCAGTGAATATTTTTGCTTGCACTTGGTGAAACTCAGACTCCACAATATGGTACTGTATGAAGATATTCTTCCCTAAGAGAAGTGCATAGTCCTGAAAGAGTTAAATGAATAAATGCTGCAAAATTTGGGGGTTTACAAGTTTCTCTTAATAGGTCTGGTCTACACTAAAGTTTGCCTTTGTTTGTTGCGAGTTCAGTGTTTATGTGTTGGCCTGGTCCAAAGCTTACTGAAGACAGTCTTTGTATGAGCCTCGATGGACTTTTGATTAGTGCTCCGAGAAAAATTTTTTTGGCTGCTGCTGTTGAAAAATTTGTGTGGCCAAAATTAAACCAGGCCGCAGAAAACACTTCAGATCTATCGCTGGCAGGAGAAATAACAATGACATGTTTTGAACCTCTCCACCTTAGTTTCTGAAATCCTTCACTGCTATGCAGCAGAGAGCCTGGCTGTTGTTCCTAGGAGAAATACTCCTCTAGTGCAACACACAAGGTAATCTTAATTGAGTATGGGAGGGGTGTGCTCACTGGAGATCACAAAAAGACCCACTGGGTGGGGGTCAGAAGGAGGGGGCAGTTGTGGCTGGCAAGAGGGGTTCAGTGAAACACAGAGAAAGCAAGGTTCACCTTGTCTGACTCCCTGAATGTCCATGGAGGAAAGCCAGTGGGGCTTTCCCTGAGAAATTCCCTCTGTGGGTTTGGAAAAACGTACCCCTTGCTGCCAGAAGGTCTCTGAGAGCGTTTCAACAATATCCTATGTATTTCAGAGCTAGACCAAGTTTGGGTAAAAACTGAGAGGTCACCACATGTTGCAAGAAAGTATTTTTACAGGGGGAGAGGTCGGTGACTTAAGGTTGAAAGAATTGCTGCAGAGCAAAACAGAATGTCTCAAAGGCAGGTCTGACAGACTCCTGTTTGGACCTCATAGAGGGGATTCTGTTGCCAGTAAAGGGCAGCCTTGTCTGAGGGCCCAAACACGAAATGAGCTTTGAGAGGAGTGGCACAGGCTACAGATATTTCATTTGCAATTTGCTTTTTCCCCTTTACTTATTCTTCACTAAAGTATTTCAGTCTTCTTCTGAGCACCCCTAGACCTCGCAAAAGACTAAGTGGCTCTGATAAAACGTGAGATCATGACAGTAATGAGGTAATCCTTTTTCTCTTGTCTTTCTCTGTATTTCTAGTGTTTCCAAAACAAATATTTACCTTCAAAAAGCAAACAAAAAACCCCATCCCAGGTCCATAGGTGAAGTAATCTTTCATATTTTTGTTACTGCTTTAGTAACAATTTTCCCCACACCTGTGGCTTTAATGAGCCTTGAAAAAATGTAGGAAAACATCAATATGCTTCTCAGTCTGAAAAAAAGCATTTGGTTTTTTCAAGTTAGTCTGGAGTCTGTGCAGATGATGAGCCCTTCCAGGGGGCTTTGGATCAGGCCCTGAATTTCTTAATTTTGAGGGGTGCAAGGAGAGGGATGTGGGTGCATCAGGGTTGACTTTTGGAGGAGTTTTTTTAAACCCTTTCCACAGAGGATGTACTTTTGCTCTCCACTTTACAGTAAATTCATGGCAGGAGCAGCTGTGAAAGAGAGGCAGAAGGGAAAATCCATGTGCAGGAGTGTCTTTGACCTCTTTTGCTGCTCTGTAGCCCCTCTTCCTTTGCCCCCTGACACCCCAAGCTTCCTGGGGTGATGGATGGCTGGGAGCAAGGGGATTTTGCATGGTTAATGTGATAATTTTACTTGGGAAGTTGCTTGAAAGCAGGAGAAGTCAGACTGATAAAGATGCTTAAAAAATAACCTCCGAACGTGAAAATTTCAGCTTTTCGATTAATCCAAGTTATTCAACTGTTCTTTAATTTTCAACTGCACTTTGTTTGGATGCTTGGAAAAAAAAATGAACCATCAGCCTTTTTCTCCTTGTATATCCTGAATTTATATTATATAAACAGCTGCTTGCAATAGTTTACAAAGATAAATCAGTCAACCTGTGGTAATTTTAAAAGCAAAAGCTAAAAATGCATTCCGTTTTATAATGGTTTTGTCCTTAAAACCTCCAGTATGATTTTTTTTTTTCCCCCTCCAACTGGGATTGATATGGATGCTTTTGTCTGAAAACAGAGCTCCAAGTACCAAATTGTTGAACAGATTTCTCTTTTGAAAATGCCACTGTCACTTGAAAATGCCATGTGTACAATACAGCTGTCCGACTTCTCAGGATTACAAAGAAACAGGACCACGTGAAGCCTATAAACAAGCTTGTAACTCAATGTGTAAAATTTCTATGTTTATTTCAAATGTTTTGAGACTCTCCTTTGCTGTAAAGTAGTGTTTGCTTGCAAAATCTCCCACTCTTCAAGTGATCATATTGAATTTTGTAGCTTTTGTCATCACTTCTGTTCACACACTCTTCCACAAGTCTGAATAATGCAGTATGTTTTTATTCTCAAACTTGTTCCTACTTAGCATTTAATCTACATTTCTCCCCCCCTGCAACACTGTTATATTTTTAAGTTTTTTCACCTCTTTTTGGTCCTTCCTAGCAAGTTTTGTTTTGTTTTGCTTTTTCTTTTAATTGTTCAGTCCTCAGATGTGGGCTTCTGAGTTTCCAGTTCTGAACTGCCACTGAGACATGTGCTTTTAGCACATTCTTCTTATCATTAAAACAATCCTTCATGGTTAATTCAGCAAAGGGGAGGAAGTGACCGGCTGCTGTTGGTGTTGATGAATATGATGACTATATCAGTTTGTCATCTGGCATAGCCATTGTCCTCTTCTTCAGCTGGTGTTCATTTCAGTTTGTGATCTTACAGAAGTATCAATATGTGGTGGCTTTATTCAAGTTTGACCAAAAGAGACCTTACAATAGAAAAAAAAAATATTTCTGTGTATCAGCTCTGTGTATATTGCAACAGCAGCTTGTGATATTGTGATGAAAATTATGTAGTCTAAACAGATTGGGTTTAGATCAGTGGTTGCACAGCAAATCTCAAAGGAATATTTATGAACAGATGACACCCTTACCAAAACCAGATCAGCACATGGGAAGGCCTTTTGCTCCTGGAGGTGCTGTTTTTATGGAGTGAGATGTAGATGCATTTAATGTTCATATCCTCTGGTCAGGAACAGTTGGATTTCAGGGGATCTGAACCTTGGTCACTTAATTTCCCAAAGAACATAACACAGTACATGCCTCCTCTTTTTAAACCGGTGTTGACCTTTGAGCTTCAGCTGGAGTGGTGTTGAGAGGATTGCCTCTCAATAGAGATAGCTGCTTTGTTGCAAACCAGAGCTGGCTGCCCTTTTTAATAATCTCAGCAATTTAGCCCAGTGTTTTCAGAAAGAAAGTGCCAAAGATAGCACAAGAACTGATCAGCATGGATCTTGCTATCGTTAATAGATTTTTTTTTTTTTTTACCCCTCTCTTTTAGGTCTTTAAATGCAATTGCTGGAAGAGGGAAGCTGGAAAACTACAACCCTGCCTTTGCTTCTGGAATTTTCCAGTGCTTGCTGCTGGCAAGACAGACTAGGGCTTTCCTCCAGGATGACCGGTGCTAACTCTGGAAAGGTATGTTCACCTTTATTTTTGGTAAGTTCAACATATCCTTAGCCTAGCAATAGCCCTGTGAATGCAGTGGAGAAGCAAAGAATTATTGCAGTGCAAGACAATGAGATGCTGCAGAGGATCTTCATGGGCCTTACACCAGGCATTTGAACATATGTAAGTATATTTCCAGGCTCTGTGTGACCAAAGGAGTTTAGGAAAGGATCAAGTGTCTGGAAGTTCAGAGTGTCAGTTTATGCTTAGCTGCCAAGCTTTGTACCTGTTGGTGTATAAAACCAAGTCCTCTGCATAGCCTGTGGTGTCTCACACTCTGCTCAGAGTACAAGACCTCAAGGATGTATAAAGTGAAGCTTTTCAGGGTGTCTTTGTCTCACCCACACTTGCCTTTGTAGGTAATCTTCATCAAGCAATTCAATCATCAGCAAACTTAGTTGCTGCACTTGTCTGTGCCCTATTTTGTTGCTGCCTATACTGAGAAGGCCTGTAGGGTGACCACTGATATTCACCTGGCTTTGTGACACCAGTGAGAACCAGAAAGGGCACTCTAAGCACATTGAAGCTATGCATTACTTCATTTTCTTCTTGCATGAGTTGAAAACTGGCTTCTGCTTTGATCAGAATTCCAGGGAGAGAAAAAAATAGTGTTGGACTTGTGTGGGGCTTTCTTTTTAGGTCTACGTGAGTGCAGAGAACATTAATAGCTCATAAAAAATGTTTTTCCTCACAGCAGAAAACATATTTTTTAATTAATGGTTTCTCTGCTTTCAAATGGTGAGTAAAGAAAGAATTTGTAGACAGACAGAGATGTGGCATCACTGAAAAATCTGTTTTATGCCAGCAGGGTCCATCACTGGTAACCATTTCCTCTAACAGTTCTTACAGAATCATAAAATTGTTTAGGTTGGAAAAGACCGTTAAGATTGAGTCCAACTTTTAACCCAGCACTGCCAAGTCCACCACTAAATCATATCTCTAAGTGCCACATCTACAAGTCTTTTAAATACATCAGGGATGGTGACTCAACCACTTCTCTGGGAAGCCTGTTCCGATGCTGGACAACCCTTGCAATGAACACATTTTTCCTAACACAATTCTAAACTAAAAGTGGAGTTTAGATATTAGAAAGATGTTCTTTATCCAGAGGGTGGAGAGGTATCAGAACAGGTTGCCCAGAGAAGTTGTGGATCCTTGAAAGAGTTCAAGGCCAGGTTGGGTAAGGCCTTGAGCAACCTGCTCTAGCGAAAGGTGCCTCTGCCCATGGAACTAGATGAGCTTTAAGGTCCCTTCCATTCCAAACCATTCTGAGAGGATTCTAAACCTCCCCTGGCACAACTTGAGGCCACTTCCTCTTGTCCTATTGCCTCTTACTTGGGACAAGAGACCAACACCCATCTCACAGCCTCCTGTCAGGTACTTGTAGAGAGCAATTAGGTCTCCCCTGAACCTCCTTCTCTCAAGACAAAACACCCCCAGATCCCTCACCTGCTCCTCATCAGACTTGTGCTCCAGCCCCTTCAGCTTCCTTGCCATTCTCTGGACACACACTGAGAATACTCGTCTAATCCCATGGGCCAAGCAAAATACAATGGAGACTCTTTCTAGGCCATGTTTTTCTGGGGTGGAAGAGAAGAAAGGCTGGTCCTAGTCCAGGTATAGCCCTGGGAGAAGTAGGGTGAGAGAGCTGTGATTTCTGCTACCATCAAAGGGTCTCTGCTTGTGTCCAGGCTTGTCCAGTCTCGGGATGTTGTAAAAGTGAATTTAAAAATTCATAAAAAATTACTCAACCATTTCTTTCTGCAAGAAAGGAAACTAAGGAAAAGCAGCAGACTGCTGGTCTGTGCAATGTATCTCAATGAAAAAGTAAACTAAAATCAGATTCCATGAAGAGGCAAAGTAGAAGACATATAGCCAGAGCCTACATAGTTCCTACTTAACATTTTGCTGAGCAATGGTAGCTCTTCTCCGACCTTGCCTACCTCCATAGTCTTCCAAAACAAATAAAGTATAGAATAGTGGCACAAGGTTGAGGGTTTATGTGGTCAAAAGCTTATCACAGGGTGTATTGGAATGTGAATTTATTAGCCTGTCAAGCATTTTGATGCCCAGCCATACAGAGTAAATGCTCTTGTGTACTGCCAATTGCCTTTTGTCTTGTACGTGCGGGGAAACCTACGGCAAATATCCCTGAGGTCAGACCATGCATATAGGCAGGCTTGCAGCCTACCTCATCTAGGGGTAGCTCATATAGTTTTATACTAAAATATTAAATAGATTCCTCCCAGCTAAAAGGTGCAGATAGAAATGAAAACCTTCTAATTCTTCAGCTTTCAGCAAAGTTGAGTAATTGCAGTGTAAACAGGTGAAATGCCAGATGTGACTTGACTTTTTGTTTATAATTCTAAAGAGTTTATACACTTTCAAGAAAGATTTACATGAAGAACATAGATAAGTAAATAAATGGAGAGAGTATATGATTAATGCTTTTAAAATAGTAAATGCTTCCCATTTGTAACATTCTTGAAATAGATTGGTCATGTAGGCCTTGTTTTTCTTCCTGCCTTACAAGGCTGTCTGTGTTTTGTTTATTTACTGTACAAATTTATGTTCAATGCCTCCTTTTCTGTTTAATCCACAGGAGACTTTTGGTCACTAGGAAGATCATTAAGCTGCATTAATATATGTTTAATTAAATCTTTGTAACAAAATATATATGATAGATTACTGTATGTGTAATTAAAAGGAATGAACAAGTTGAATAATGGCAAAGCAGGAGAATGAAATCACGTGTGTGAGTGAGATCAAACATAATGTTAAGAAAAGGACCCACACAGATACATAGTTTCACTATTTTCAAGATCCAGCAGGCAAAACCCATTGCAACAGATCTATTCTATGAGGATGCATGTTTATTACTGCTCGATGTTGTCTGCTTACTACTGTCCTCATCTGTGGCTGCTCCTCTTTTTTTACTGTGTCCAGAGCAGTGGAAAAAAAATGTTATTTCTACCTTTCCATGTTTCTGCTGATTATGATCCTGAGAGAGATGTGGTGACTGTAAGGAGTTGGCAGCAGGGCAGGCTCAGCAGTTTGAACCAGCAACAGGAGCTCAGCTTGTGACTGTTTCAAGCAAGGCAGTGGAAATTGTTCAGCTGTGTTGACAAAAATTGGAGGAGTTTAAATGAGGGTAAATGAAGTGGTTGAAGAATATTTGAAATACAGTAAGTAGGTAAATCAAGGTTGAAGGAACAGATCCTCACAGTGGTCACTGTTTCAAGTTAGATGGGGTTTGTTCAGAATAGCTATGTCTGGATAAAACATTTAAATGTGAAACTTTTGGGGCATCTAAAACATGTAAATGCCAGCTTGGTTACAGACTGGATGGCCGATCAATATTCTAGTGATCTTTCTGCAAAATGAAAAGTCTCAAGATTTTGAATACCAGTTTGATATCCTTAGTGAGCTGTTTCTAACTGCTGGGAATTATTTTTTTTACTTCAAAACGGTCAGTTGAAAAGAGTAGTTCATGAAGAAGTACTTTAGTTGTGTAGTAATCCTATTTTAACAAACCCAGAACAACAGCACCGGTCTCAATTTCACACAGACAAACAAGATTAGGAAATTCTTCAAACAAAAATTAAGTACATGTTTGAAATGAGTGAGTATTTACTTTAGGTATCTCCAATTCTGAGCATCTTGTACTAAGCATAGGTCAACATAGGTTTTTATTCACTTAACTCTACTTCATTTTTTTTTTTAATTCATTTTTTTAAAAGGCAAAGTAATGTTGTAATTACTATTGGCATGCAGTGAGATCTCTGTCCTGTGCTTCCTCTGCCAAGAGGTAATTTTATGTCTGGGAAGTTCATGTTTTTACTATATGCCTTGGTCTCCCTCACTTGTGAAGGAGACAATGATATTGAAACGTGTTGGTAGCAAGGGAGAGAGAAATTCAGCATAGGGGATGACTGTTCTGCAATACTCAGCTTTAGTACCAGTTCAAATACTGCATCTGAATGACTCAATATTACAGAGACTATTGTGCTAGGGATTGTCATTTATACAGCAAAATTATGTGGTTTTGATTCTGTGACTCAATTGCAGTAAGTCTGCGTGGGGAAAAAGAAAGTGTCTTAAGACAGTGTTGGAAACGATTTAGAACACTGACCTGCGTTTAGGTGAGAATGTTTCAACCTGGCACAAAAAGAGGTTCCTACTCCAGTCTTCCTGTGAGCACTCTTGCCCAAATCCTTCAGTACTCAGATGCAAAACCTTAGAACTAAACTCTCCCAGATCTGACTGGTGTTACTTCACTCTCTCATATATTCCCCCCACAAAGTTCATGGTGATGAGACCGGATCTTGGATTCATATTACTGGGGGAAAGAGGCAGGCCATAAAGCCCGGATTAAAGGGCTTGAAATGTGTGGGGTTGGTTTGTTTGTTTGTTTGTTTGTTTTCTGTACTTGGCAATTTTTGTTCCTTTGGGGTTGACAGAATTTTTTTGGCAGCTAAGTTTTCACTCCCTGAGTTTTACTCTGAGATTCAGGTTCAAATAAATCTGAAATATGGAGCAGAGTTCAGTCCAAGTGAGAGAGTTTCCCATGGTTTCTGTCTGAAACAATAAATCCTTCCTTGGAGAGAGAAGGGCAAACCTCCACCTTGGTTCGTCCAGAAGATTTGCAGATGCTTTTATGAACCTGGGTTTAATTTGGGGTTTGCAAGGAAGACCTTTCTTATTTCATCAACTTCTGTTTCAACTCCAGGGTATAACCCTGCCTGTGTCAGAGTTAACAGGATTTTCTCGACTCCCATTTGTAACAAAGGCAGGATTTCCCACCCTGAAATTCTGCCGCTTTCTGTTTACTGCCCTTACAGGCCAAATACTGAGTTAGTAAATATACTTAGTGAAATACCTATTGATTTCCAAGCTGAAATTCAAAACCTCAGGATTCCATGCTATTCCTCTTAACCCTATTAAAATTGGAAACATATTAGCTATCAAATGTACTAATGACCCAGTAGATGACAAAATTCAATTGAAGAAGTGAGGCTTACTGAAAGCATATACATTCCTGGATCTTTTCTCTGCATTTTTAATGAAGATGCTCTGGCTACCCTAAGAAATTCTCATGCCCACTTCCTCAGCACTTGTTTTACCCTCTTTACACACAGCACATAGCATACCTCCTGATTTTACAAAGAAAAAAAAGAAAGAAATTGTTGTTCTGCTCTTCAACTTGCAACCTTCTGCACCACATAAACTGGAGCAAAAAAATGTCTGTCTAATCGATCCTTATTTAATAAACAGTGTTATCAATGCCATTGAGGCAGCTGTACCCTGTATGACATGGGGACATCAGGACATTTGCTGGCTTGTGTTAATTGGCATGGCAACATTGTTTTTTGGCCTGGCACACCAGATCGAAAATTGAATTTACAAAATCAAACTGCAGTTATCTACATTCCTTGATGTCCTCCCAGGTGAGCTACTGGGCTTCATGCTAATAACTTCTAAAGCAAGCAAACTTTAGCTAATTATGTGCTAGTTTATTCTCCCTTGCTAAATTTTGGCAGGTTGCTTCTGTAAATTATGAAAAATAAATGTGAAATATGCAGATGTCTTTTGTTTGAAGCAGATGTTTGGTCCGCCTTGCCAGAATCTAATCAGCTGTTTCCCCAGAGTTTGTTGTGTTTTTTTTCTTCCCCCCTCCCCCAAATTGTCCAAGAGCTTTATGAAAAAAATGAAGGGTTGGGGGAGTGTAAAACAATAGGACACTGCTTTATTTTCCAGCTACCAGACGTCAAGGTAACTCGAAGTAGATTTTTAGGCTGTTGCCTTCTCTGGCTAAAGCCACAGCAGATGCTGGCAGAGGGCCCATAAGGCACAGTATTGTCTGAGGACAGGCAGAATTTGAATGCAACCTTGCCTGTCATGGGGGAGGTGGTGGCAAGTTGGGAAGGAGCCAGGGAAAGCTCGCTTTGAAGTCCTGATGGTGCTGTGTGGCCAAGGCCAGCAAACTTGAGTGATTCCCCTACAGGGAGCCCCCGAAGATGGGGGAGCTAAAGATCTCCAGGAGCATAGTGCAGCTGTGTTAAAGGTAAAGTGGGTGGCAGGAGCTGCTTCCTTCCTTGTTGCCCCAAATTACCCCTCTCTGTGCCCTGTTGCCTACAGCCTGGTGTCGAAGGAGGATGAACTGGCTGGTGTTGCACCCTGGGCTGGATGGAGACCGGCAGGGGTGTCACAGTGCTCTGCTGGTATCTCATCCAGCACTACCATGCAGCACAGGGGCTGAATCTGCCCTTAAGGGTGCTGACTGCTTGCTGTAGTTTCCTGGTCATCAGAGCTTCTGGAAGTGAAGCCCTCTCCAGAATGCTCTGATCCACTCTGTACCTCCCACTTTGCTCCTGGCTTGCTGTGCAGGATGGACTTGCCATGTACAGCTGTGCTGACGTAGCAGCTGTGCCTCCCCTGCTATGGCACTGCACCCTCCCAAGAAGCATTTCTGTCTCAATAGCAGCATTTACTATACTTATATACCAACATAAAGTGCAGATGGAGATCCCTCAGACATCAAGGGTAACCCAGATATTACAGGTCCCACAGGCTCATCAGAAGTTCAGTGTAAGAATAGTAATTATTTTTTTTAGTGCAGTGCTGAACACCTGCTTTGCACTTTCTGTTCAAGGCTTTCACAGCATTTGACTGTGCATGGATTTAAACTTCCAGCACTCCTGGAGGTTAAGTATCGATATCTACACTTTGCTTACAGGAAGACAGATGCAGAAATAGACAAAGCGGGTTTTTTTTCTCAGAAGGAGAAAAGGTGGGGTTTGTGAGTTTTAAAAGACTTTACTGGGAGATGGTCATTTTAGTCTGTGTCACAGTTTCCTACTGGATGTATTTTTCCATCTATTTTCATGGCTTCTCTTGTGGGTCAGCAGAGAGGCTCTGTGTTCAGAGCACTTCATGTTTGTGTGGATCTGCTGATCATTTCCAAAACCTGTCCTTTTACCTTAGGTGCTTGAAGCTGAATGGCTGCCTGAATTGATAACAACTGAGCATCTCTAGGAGCCAAGAGGTACAGAGCAGTAGGCAACTTCTGAGCGATAAGTACTTCAGTACTATGGTACTACTTATTTTTTTATCATGGCTGAAGCACAAATCAAGAGTCTGTAGTGATAGGTGCTTTGGAAGCAATTAAAATGAATAGTCCTTTCCCCAGGGACAGAGGTCTTGAGATTGTGGCAAGATGCTCTTTACTTGTAAATAGATTGCTGGAGGGAAGGATAATTCAGCAGCCTAAGACTGCTAGGGAATTTTTTTACAGTAAAACTGAAGGGGAGAAAAAAAACATTGCCAATTTTTTTAGCTTCTTTACATTTAGTGTTGAAAGAGTCTGGATTTGATCCTTACAAATGCATTTGTTTAATCTAACTGTATCATCAAGGAGTATTTTTTTTAAAAAATGAATTCTCATAAGGTAGTATGAATACATAGACCTTTGATTATTCAAAAAAATTATACAAATCAAAATAAATTTGCCTGAGCTATTTAAAATAATTAACCTTTGACAAACCTCCCTCTCTGGTAATGGAATAGTAACTATATGAATAAAAGATAAGTCGTGACATTCAATGAATTACAATATTCCTCCCATAAATTACAGGATAAGATAGCAGTATAATCTACATTTTTATAACTGTAAAATGTCCTGAACACTAGGCCCTGTACCCTTCAGGTTATTTTTTTTTTCTGTTTCTTTGGCGTATGCAACACCTCTCGTATGAAAAGCTTCCCAAGTGATGTCAAGTTTCTGCAGTGCTTGCAGAGGCTATGACCCAGGCCTTCCTTTTCTGCTCTGAAAGGGAGCCTGAGCCTTAACGGGAAACCCGTGCTACAGAGGGATACTCCTGCACGGTAACAGTAAGTGCAAATTATGATCCTGGGAGTCTCCTGCTATATAACCAAGTACAATGCCAATAAACCAGGGGTGTAAACCACATGAGCATATGGACAAAATATGGTCTGAATGGCATGATTATGTTTCTCAGGCCATAATGAATTCATCCCAAGGTGCAACTGTACATCTGTTGTTATAGTGTTCATGATAGCAAACACTACAGTTAAGGTTGCAGTTTAACTCAAATTATGGCCAGCTGTTTCCATTCGCTAACAACTTTCTTAAAAATTATTCCTTCTGGACTTATTCACATCAGTTCTAAAGTGGTCATTCATTTATATATTTATTTGGGGAAAAATATGTTTGATTTGTAGAGTAGGCAGGCTGAAAGGCACCCTCTTTCCTCCCCTTGCTCCTGTCCAACCCTGGCGATTCTCACCAATGCATTTCCTTAAAAATAAATCAAAACCTGTGGCTTTTAAGGGACTGATCCAACTCACATTTTTTTTGTGGTTTTTGTTTGTTTGTTTTGTTTGTTTGGGTTTTTGTTTGTTTGTGTTTTTTGTTTGGTTTGGTTTGTGGGTGTGGGTTTTTTTTTTTTTTTTTTGGTGAATACTGTATTGGGCTTTCTGTGACTCACTTTGTGGCTGCTGGTATGGAGTTAATAGGGTGTAGAAACAGATCCGATTACTGCATATGAAGCTTTAGGTGCTTTAGAAGTTAGGAGTCTTGTCAAGGCTAGTCTTCTACTATCTCTTCTCATTGTGTAGGCAGTAAGTGCTGTTTACATGTCATCCCATCTTTCTTTAGCTGGGTTAAATCCTAACCACCATCTTTATGGGCTGGAGAGAACAGGCAGGATGCTTGATCCTTGACAGCTGATATCAAGGAAGATGAATTTCTTTAAAGAAAGTTTGTCACCCCTCTGGGAGGTGTGTGTGTGAGAGAGAGACAGAGAGAGAGATCTTGAAGAGGCTAATAGCTATTATCAAAACTTTAAACATGGCAAAAGAGGAGAATCTCATTTTGGGTCTCCACATTCCCTTTTTCAGTGTCTGACTTTAAAATTTTTAATGCGCAAGTCAACTTTGCAAATGTTTTCTGAGTGAAGGTTTACAAATGTTAAATGAGGGTCTGCTACTCATCCTTAAACAGAGATGAACGTCAGTGATACATATAACATTTTAAAGTGTTATGACCCTGAACGTGATAGATTCCCAAAAAATGGATGTTTGTGGAGCAACATCATTTCCCAGCAGGAGCCCATAGTGGATCTGTTATTGAATGTTCTCCGTTGTGCTGTTTTCTGAGGGGCGTAAACACATGACCATGATGTCAGGTTTCGTTTTGATATGGCAGTACAAGGAGTTTTCGAGCTGTTTGGTGCACTGTTGCGTTGGGTTTCACTGCAAGCCCCCCTCTGACAGCTGTGCAAGTGCAGGAGAGAGATTACACGGTTCTTCTTGAAAAGCTAACTTGCCAAGTCATGGTCAGCTCCTTGGAGGGACAAATGCTGATCCCAGCATGGAGCCTGAAAGGCCAAGTTAGATAATCCACAAGGGTTAGTAAGGAAAAAAAAAATCCTTCCCTTGAGACTTCAGAGCATTATTGCTCCTCTTCTCTGCCTGTGTGATGCTTACTGCTATCCTGGAAATGAATACAAAGTACATTAGGGTGCACAAAAGTCACAAAAGAGAGTTTCTCTGTCCCTTTCATTTCTGTTATGTAAGTGGTCCCACTCACAGGGGATGAGGAAGTTCTCCAGTGCACATAGACTGCCTCTTTCTTCAAGTAGTAGCACTGTTCAGCTTTCATAGATGTGGAATCCAAAACATAACTTGCAAAGTGTGCTCATGCCCTTATGCTTTCTTGGTAAAGGGGAAGCTGAGAAGAGACTTGTCTACAGCCCTGCAGCAAGGCAAGGGCACAACTCAGGAATGGAACCGAGGTCCCAGCCCTGTGCTAACCCCTGAGGCTCTCCTTCCTCTCTGCACTGGCTCTGCTGCCTTCAAGGCTCTCTGTGCCTGTGAAGGTGAGAGCCTTAATGGGGTGTAGTGAGACAGCTCTGCAAAGCCTCTGCCAAATGCACGAAAAGGATTCTGTTCGGCAAAGTGACTCCACTGTCATGCATTCATTGCTACAAGCAGGGACAGCAAGTTGTGGTGGAAATTGTTGGAAATGGGAGCAAAAGACTGTTTTGTTTGAGGTTTAAGAAAGAAAATTTCTCAGGTTGCTGCTTGAAATTAGGACTTGCACAGCCTTTTTGTTCACTTGCTCTGCTGTCAGCATATTTTCTACGAAACTCCTGTTCTCTTGGGTGGGACAGAGGAAGATGCTGGCAAGATGGGCAGATGGATGGCAAGCTGCCACTCAGCCTGGAGCTTGCAGTCCACATCTACCTAGACCCAGAGGGCTACACGTGGCATGATTTGAAGCCTAAAAGAGGAAATGAACTTTCAGTGACTCATTTTGAATAACTCTTTTCCTTACCTTTATTGAAAGGTGCCTTAGTGAAAGCTTGTACTATCACAATTATAAAGAGGCATTGATATAATTATGTAGTAATTGCAGTAAATTATCAAGATGAAATCATTAAGGCAGCTCTTTCTATTATTGCTGCTTAAGGTAGATATTGTACATATCTGGAAGAGAAGAAAAGAAGAATTCTCTTGCAACTTTAGTATTACTAAAAATAAAGGAAGATTGTGCTCTTCTGCTGCTTCTTACTGACACTGTCAAGAATAATGTGAGTGACATGGAACCAAAGCAAAGTGTGTTCTTCCCTGAGCTCTGAGTAGCATTTTAGCTCATTTTTATCAGGCTTTCAATCATGAAGTGGCCTTTTTTTCTTGAACTTACAGGCAGAGGAAATAACTTCACAGAATAAGGATATTTTTATGCTTACAAGTTAGCCATTTGCAGAGAAAATGTTATTTACACAGATGAATTCATGGGGAAGAACATTAAATCAACCATTCTCTTTCCTTTCCTTATGGAAATCTCGTGTGGATATTCTTGTTTTCTATTGAGGATGTAGGAGGAAAACAGGGGGCATATTGCTTCAGTCTGTCTCTCTCAATAGGCTTTTTACATGGTTGTAGGGTCCAGAAAATCTACTGGTGGCAATGATATATTTGGTTTCCAAGATCTGATGTATAGCAAAATATTAACAACGATGCAACTTCTGTATTACTTCATTCTTGTTTATTCTTTTGTGTATATTTATTTATGTTTTCAAGGCAAAACTTAGTAGTGTTTCGCTCAGGGGATTGGTAATTGGATATAGAGCCTTTCACCTCTAGGTCAGCAGTTCAGATTTGTTACAGGTCAGTACTGCCTGGGAGTTGCTACCATGTGACAGCTGCTCGGTGGCCCTTTATGAAATGAGTTGGTGGTCCCAGTTCACTGCTTTGAGAGCAGGTGTCCTCAGCACAGATCAAACTTGAGGGCACCAGTGCAAAACCCATTGTTGGTAGAAAAGAGGAACTGCACTTTGCTGTAATGCTCATAGTTTGCATGAACTTAAAAAAAGAGTCGAGAGCAAATAGACATGCCCAAATCCTCGACTGGTGTAGATTTGGCATAGATCCATTAAGTGTAGCTGCAGTGATTATCACCAGTTTATTAAAATAGTTCACAGTGAATGGGCTGTTTTGGTAATCTAAAGGTTACTGACACTTCAGTAATATTTTGTTAAGTGAAGACCAAAATTTTCAATCCAAGTACCGTAGAATTAAAATCACATTTAAAACAATTCCAGGCTTCCTGAAATTTGGAACTAATTCTTCCATCTAGTGATGCCCTGAGATAACCATAGAATTATGGTTAGTGGATTTTACTGTTTGTTGTCCCAAAGGAGATGAAATTGGATTTCAAAGATACATTAGTTTCCAACTTCTAATGACTCTCTGCTTTTAATGGTTTTGCCTGTGCTTCTGCTGAAATTTCCAGGGCAACAAACCCAGGCAAGCAATTCTGAACTGTTGAGGTGTAGTAATGGAAGTGAAGTCTTCCACCAAGGAAGCTCCTAACACTAGGGGAGCATAAATGTCTCACAACACTTACTTAGAAAGAACTTATAGCAGTTGAGAAGTAGTTTAGTTATCTCTGATATCACTGAAGTCTTATTTAAGAGGAATCTCAGTTTTATCTGACAGTATCCAAGAGAAGGGTAAGAGAACAGTTTGTTCTAGAAAAAAGTATTTCTTTTATGCTCAGATTTGCTGCAGTATTTCAAATCTGAGTTATTCTAGTGCAGATTTCAACTGGGGCAATAAATAGGCACAGGGTATCTTAATTTTGTCATCAAAATGAGCTTGAAGTGAAATATTTATAAATTCTTACAAGTAATTCTGTGCTTTAAAGAGCAAATGCTCTGTTTGTAAAGGGCTCATCATGGAAAGAAGTTGAACTTCTTTGAAATGCAGACTTCAGCCTTAATTACAGAGCAGTGACTAGCACTTCCATTGCTTTAGGCTTAAAAATGATGGAGACAGATGAGTAGCCTCTTCTCAGTAATTGCTTTTCTTCATAATGTATGACTTATGTTCTCTTTCTTGAAATTCACTATTCCCATGTGTGATATAATTTAGGGAGCAGGCTAGTGCACTGGTTGTTGCTTTTCTTTACCTCAGAGATGCCAGATGATGGGACAAAAAGGCAAGCAAGTAAAAAGGAGAGAGGGTTGAAACTACAGAATGGGTGGTGAACTGGCATTTTTGGTGATCCAGTCTGTACTGGATGATTTAGTCTTTTTTTCTGTAGACCCTTGGCTGGTTGCTGATTATAGAGAAGAATGAGAAGACTTGCTAGGTATCTTAAAGAAAAGAGTCAACTATCAAAGTGTTCTAATGCTGTTTAGTGTCAGATTTCTTCATGAACTTGTACGTTGTGTCATTCATAGCTTAGTAACTTTGTATGTTATTTGTTTCTGTAAGTCTGACCTTATCTAATGTCTAGGAACAATTAGTGCCATGATGATACAAATACAGTATCCAAGGATATTTGCTTCAAAGGGATCAGTTTCAGTATTTACAAAACTGAAAGTGGTGGGATTCAGCTGCAGATTAGTCCAGCCATTAGAAGAGGAGGCAAACATTGCATGTGCAAATACTTCTGCTACATCTAAATTGAATAAACTAAGGCTTTGGAAGAAGGAAGGGTAAGAATTCCAGCTGCCTCCTTTTCTTTCTAGCTGAAACTTGGAGGTACAAGGGCATATTTAAGTGTACCTTATTCAGTCACCCAGAAAAAAACACCATTTGAATGCACTCTCTGAATAGAAGGCACAATGATAATAGCAACGTTACACAACAGAATGGCTAATGCCAAATCGCTTTAGCCTTTCTGCATGATCATCAGGGCCAGCAATCTCTTAACCAGCCCATTCTCTAGTTTCTTGCTGTAGCAGTATGCCTTAGTTTGAGATTACTGTTCTACCTAACAGTTCTTGAGAAGCAGTTTGAAAAGATTAAAAAAAAAAAAAATCAACAAAAGAAATCTCACAATCCAGAAGAGCCAAATATTGGAAGGTGAAGGGAAGATTAAGAAGAAATTGCCTGTTACAGAACTTCATTAAAACCATTTATTAGCTTTGTAATGCCTAACAGTCTGCTGGCTCCAGAATTTTTTCATATAGGGGGGCGGATAAGGGAGCGTTTCACTTTCATTTGCATTCTTGATCCCTGCTGCTCTGTTTATGGCATTGATGCTATTCATACAGTCTTTGCAATATTAATTTTTAATTTATGATGCTCATTAGGAGACACTTAAAACAGAACAATTATCATTTATCTTGATATATTATTTACTAAGACTTGCTGTCATGGTTAGGGACCTGTGATTAGTGGGAGGGGAATAGAAAACAGCTCTGAAAGGTGCTTGGCTGAAGGGACTGAATCTGAGGAAACGGTTGTCACCACCAAAGGCCTGAAGTTCTGATGTCTAAGCAAAAGACTTGCAGCACCTAATCAAAACTCAGGAGGAACGTTCGAAGATGAGTCTGGGACAGTGGTTAATGAACCTGCAGGATAATATTAATGAAACTCTCTTGTAAACCACCAGCTCATTAATTATTCATCCTGCTATCATCCTGGTACTTTACTGTCTTCCTTTTTTGTCTCAATGTGATTTTTTTTTTTTTTTTTATTCTCTCTATCCACATTTTTCTTTTGTGGATTTGCTGACGTGTACCCCGGCAGTGCTTTTTCCATGGGAAATTGTGTTTCTTGAGGCAACTATGCAGTATCCACAGGAACAAGATGGGTAAATTCAGCTCTTTGAGGCATTTAGATAAAAGTGCTGCATTTATTAAGACTCAGTAAACCAGATCACTGATATGACAGCCCTGGAGAACCTGGTTTGTCAAAGGCTACTATGTTAGAAACTCAGCATCATCTATACATTTCTTAATTTCTAGTATTTAGCAAGTTGTTGTGACAGTATCTATATAGAATTCTATACGTTAAACAGAATTTCAAATAGCAGTGTCCTACCAGGAATACACAGACATGCTGTCCCTTCTCCCCTCCACAACTGTCCCTCATACAGGACTTCTGAGAAATCCCTGCCTTCAGTCCAAGTTCCCAGGTTGTTTATAATGTATGGCTGTGCAGGAGAGAAGACAAATTGGATGCTTTGGAGCCTGATAATTGCAGCTCTGCATCTGAAACCAATTGTGGTATTTTTAACTCTGTTTTATTTAGTTATTTTTAGACTTCCTGAAAGGGGTTTTATTTCTGTTTGTTTTCTGTTTGACATCAAAGCAGGAACAACAAATTACTAATTTTGTAACCTATTCCCTGGACACTTGGCTTTCAATTTTTTGAACCATTGCACAGCAGCAGCGGAACTGCACAAAACCTCAAGGACTGATACCATCAAACACCTTTGAGTCACAATGCACCATTCCCTCCCTCTGTTCTGTTGAAAATCATGACAGTAATCTCAAAGGCAACCACTGTATTGATAAACTATATTTTCTAGGGGAAAGGATAGAGAAGGAGTTATAAATTCTGCGGTTCAGCAATTCTGGCACTTCCCTACCTCTCCTCCCCGCAACCCCCTGGATTTTGCAAGCTTGTATTTAAAATGTATTTATACCAGAAGGGGAAAACAAAAAAGTTCCCTGCCTGGTGTTATGGAAAGCTGATGCAGTAGTCAGTGATGACTCTTTCAAAGCAGTGTAATGAAGACAACTCACAAAGCTACAGCTAGTATTTATGCTATGTAGCTCGTTTCATCTCCAAGCCAGTTTAAAACCTTAGTAGACTGATCTCTGCAGCACCCCTGTAAGAGAGGTATGTAGGCATTGTTACCCTCTTTGTTATGTTGTATCAGAACTTGGTTAGGCCCTGGGATGCAAATGCAAAAGGTATGGGAGGGAGTATTCAGCACACAAATCAATTGCTTACGTTATTTTGCTCCCTGTTGTAGATTTAGATTTTTTTGTAAAGAAAACACTGCAGAATGGTGATTTCTGCCCCTTCCTCAGAAAGACCAGCTCTGACTACTGCTGTAAATAATTGCTGGTGTTTGGAGCTACTCATATGCTAAACCCAAGTAGATTTATCAGACAATATTTTTTCCTCATTAACTAACAAAATATTCCTGCAGAATTTCCCTAATTGTTATACCACACAACCTTATTTAGGTAGGATTTTGAAAACCACAAGTATGATTTAGAGGTGTAAATCCTGTGCTCTGATGCAACATGAGCATTCAGAGCTGCAGCCTGACCCAAATCTGAGAGAGGTGACACATCCACATGTCAAACTGCAACCCCACACAGGAACTAGCTTGTCTCCTGGAAACCTTAGAGCTGTGTTAGTGTGGCATGTTCCTGGTCTTACTGTGGCAGAGCAGGGGGATGAGGAGACATGCAGAGTTACGCTCATACAGTGATAAATATAATGGCCAGTCTCTTTGCGAACGAAGAACCGGGGAAGGTCTTTCCACCTTCCAGCCTGCG
>NW_020955234.1:569699-592707 GCF_003031625.1 Empidonax traillii
GGAACTGAGCCCACCCTTTAATCCTGAGGTTCATCTGCCGGGGCCAAGCACGCTTGGACGGTGGCAGCGAGGTCCTCAGGACGTAGATGGATTGCCTTACAGGGCTAACGAGCTCCATCTGCCCGGGGAGGGGCCCCGACCGGGAATCGAACCCGGGTCTCTGCAGTGACAGTGCAGTGTCTTTTCCCCTAGACCACCGGGGGCTCAGAGTGATAAATAGAGGCTTCCTCGTGGCCCTGTGCTCTCTGTGTAAGCAGGCACCAGAATTCGGACAGACCTTCTTGAAAATGAGTGCTGGATTCAAACCATCAAGACGCTCCAGACTTTTCTACCCATTCCAGCTGGTTATACAGGGTTTCATTCATCACCTCTAAAGAACATTTTTTGGATTAGTCTTACATCTTTCCAACCAAATCCAACCTTTGCTGCTCCGGTAATTTAATGTTGGAATCGCAATTTACTATAAACCTTCTTAGCAGGCAGGTAATCAACTTAACAGAGTTTATTGCACAAGCAGCTGTTCAGCAATCTAATATTATTATTTTTTTTACCTGTTATTTGCAGCTGCAGAACAGGATAAATCCACATTAGTTCCAGTCTCTGCCTGACAAACAATCTCATCTCTGCCATGTTCTAATTTTCGATAACTTTCAAGATCTGGGTTCTGCAAACTATGAAGCACGTAAATTGAACAAATAACTCTGAATGAAGCAAGCCTGCTTAGTTTCTCTGTTGTGTTACATGCTGAAGGCTTAGCATTTATTTGGCATGTTAGCGATTTCTTTTTGTTTGGTTGGTTTTGGCTTCTGCTTTTTTTTGTTTGTTTGTTTTCAAAAAGGGTTCACCCACTTTTGTTGGCGGTTAGCGGAATTGCTAATGTTTCTAACATGATAGGAAGAATAACCCCAGGTGTTTATGGCATTTGAAACAAGGCATGGCAACAAGCTGAGATGAATAGGTGTGTTCTTTCTAAAGATGGTGTGTGTTGTATGCTCTTGTAGTAGCAATGTCAGGGCTTTTAAACAACAATCCTATTTCCCTAAAGCTTTCTTCAGCTTTCTCAGCTTTCATTCAAGCTGGCAAGGAGCGGGGGGAAATCTGGTAGCGTGTGTTTCGCAGAGTAGCATGGTGCAGCTCTTTTAATGCTGGCTCTTTATAATCTTTGTAAGGTCAAGTAACTTTTCTGATTTTTGCCCAGGGATAACTTTTCCCTTATTTTAACATATTTCCTTTTGTCTGGTTTGGCCAGTAATTGACTTTGTCCTTTTTTCATTTATTTCTCTGCCTCCTGGTTGTAGCATCTTCTCCCTGGAGTCTCAGGTTAGAAGTTTTCCCTTTTGTGAAACCATGACAGGTGCCTAATTGAATGATGAATGTCCCTTTATTACTCTGTAATTGAACTGCCAGCTTTTTGATTGGTTTGTAGAGATGCTCCACTCCTCATCAAGCACTGCGGGGGGCTCCAGGGCTGGCAGGCTGGGCCTACCCTCCATCTGTCTAATCGCATCTCTCCCCTACTTGGGTTTTGGGTGGGGAGGGGGCTCGGGGGGAGGAAAGTCATAATAAATTATGCTAATTCGGCGTCGCTGTGACAATAAGAATATCGCATTGTTACGTGCGTGGTGGCGGCAAATGCGAGAAGACGTTTTGTCGTCGTGGCTGCCTGGCCTGACAGGCCCTCGATGAAGATTAATGGCCCTCACCTGAGTGACAGAGCGGGGGATTGTGGGGCAGAGAGGGTCATTCATCATACTCTGACAGGTGTCATTCACTCCGACAGCCGCACCACTGTCGCCTGGCTGGCGGTTCCATTTTTCTGCCAGTTAAGCAAGGAGTTTAATAACATCCCCAGAATTAAAACTCATTCTTTGTAGCAGGTCTGACAGCTGAAAATAAGAAAATCAATTCTTCACATGTTATAGCCCAGTTAACTGACTAGGGTTTTGACTTTAATTTAGTCTTTGGGCTGAATTTCAAGTAGGCTGCTTTTGTAAGACATCATCTATTAAAATATACCAATAGCATTAACTTCACTGTTATTATTGTGGCTGGATTAAAATGCAGCCTTTAATAGTGGATGTCATCTTCGTTTGGTGCAAGCTCAAGCTCTTGCAGCTCTGGTGGGGGATATTCCACTTCATCCTCATTAGTGATGTTTATAGCTTCTCTCTTCATTAATATTGATCCCTTAAACTACAGAGAAAAACAAGACAGACACTAATTCGAACCATTTTGTATCATTAAACTGTTCGAATTTCTTGGTTTCAGTCATTCTGGCAAGCTGAATAAAATATTCCAGAAATAAAAGAAAAAAAAGAAGAGACAGCACAAACTTCTGTCAGTCTTTTGCTACTCTTGGTGGGAAGAGCCAGGTGAGACTTAAAACCCTGTGTTTCTGAGGTTCATGTGCTTCTGAATGGGGCTGGCTAATCCTGGGGAAGGCTTGGAAGCAGACCCTGAGAAAACAGGCCTAAAATAACAACCTTAATATGAGTGTAATATCTCAGCTAGTGAAACCAGGACAAAAATATTTGTTGCCTGTTTCATTTAAGTCATTAAGACTGTGGTAGCCCAGGGGCGGGCATGACTGGCTGGAAGCTCTGCTGTAGAAACACGCGTGAAGAAGACAGATTGATGTCTGTTTGTCTAACTCAGGAGGTTTGTGAAGCGTCGGTGTGACACCACTATGAAAAATGCAACCAGGATGCAAAGAAGTGTGAGACTGAGTATTTCCAGTGGACCTGGAAGCTTTATTGCTGCTGTATAAGAACAGATTGAGGCTGTGTCTGCAGCAATGTGTGCATTTTGGGTCAATGTAATCGAGAAGGATTATTTCAATTGGAATAAGTGCCAAGAAAAGGCTACTAGGATAGTCAGGAAAATGCAGAGCTGTCTTACAAGGAGAGAACAAAGGACTTCAGCTTGTTTGGACTAGAAAAATGAGGGCTGAGAAGTACTGTGGCTGCTCTCTACAAATATTTCAGGGGAGGTAAACACAGGGAGTTGAGGAGAGTGGAGTCTTGATGTGATAGCCCAGGGCATTGCTTCCAGTCCTGTGTTCTTATAAAAGCAACAGTAATTTGTCTCCATGTAGATAATAAATCAAGAACTGTGAGAGAAATTGCATGTGTACCTCTCGATCTCACTGAGGGGTTGTGGGGAAGGAAAGGTTTTGTTTAGGGGTGGTGGGGGAGGACATGAATTTATCGCACTTTAGGAAATTTATTTCTGTCTCTGTTGCAAGTAGAGAGGGAGTGTAGGACAGCCAGGCTTCTCCACAGACACCTCGTTCAAGTGTCTGAAATTATATGGGAAAAGTTTGTACACCTCAGCTGAATATGAATAAGGAGTTCTGCCCTTATTTTTTTTTTTTTTTTTATAGAGAGGATATTATAGTATACTTTAAATTCTTGTAAATTTTCCCCTCTTCTCAATGTAAAATGTTAAATTTTATCCTGTGGAGGCTACATTACTTTGAAAGGAAAAAATTACCTCTCTCTTTGTTGTTAGAGATCTGTGTTATGTCAGTGTTATGAATGAGCTGCATTTAAACAGTGTAGAAGTAAACTGGGTGCATAGTGTAGAACAGCAGTTTGACTTTGCAAAGTAATAGATAAGAACATTTTACAAGTCTCTATTTGGTCATAAGTGATTGTGTTAGTTTGATATTTGGTGCTTCTTTCCAGCGCAAAGGAGAAGGAAAAAGTTTTTTGGTTTTTTTTTGTCTGTTTGTTTGGTTGGTTTGTTTTGTTTTTCTGAAATCATTAACAAATTAAGTTCTTTCTTGTTCCTTCAGGTTGCTGCAGTTTTTTGCATGTGAGGCATTAAATAATAAAATAATACTGGGCAGACTCTGGAATATGGTATGGATGATACCATATGTGCATATCAGAGTGAAGGAATATCTCAGACCAAAAGTATAATGGCATATCAGAGACCTGTCTGACTCTTGAAAATGAAATAGCCCCTTGGGCTCTTTTTGGTTCCAGTTTCAGAATGGATTGGAAGAGAAGGATCATCAATGTAGTTGAACCGATATGATAAATTGGTTGTAAGTTTGTTGTTAATTTTTTTACTGTACTTCTAAACTCATGTTTATTCTGAATATTTTTAATGTGGAGCTACATGGTGTAAGAGTGAAGCAAAAAATAGAGAAAAGAAAAGGTTGATGCGTTTTCTAGTAGAGCAATTTTCTAGTCTTCAGTATTGTTCATGGAAATGAGAGCTGTTTTAACAGCTTGTGAATCACGGAGTATGTGGAAAGCAAGTCTTTTCATTAAAGGCAGGTTCTTCATAAGGCAACTCTAAATAAAGCAATACTTATGAACCTAAAGAAATATTCCCTATGTTTTATTTCAGTAAATAAGAGAAATATGATTAAAACACTCTCGTTACCTGACTAATGCAAATGCCTCTGAGTTATATTATTTTAGTTTTTGCCTTCTCAATCTGGCTGGGTGGGTCTGCACTCCAGATAGAAGATTCAATGAGACTTACACATGCAAAAAATAGAAACTTCACAGTCAGAAATACCTGCCTGTATGAATAAATTAACACAAGTTTGTTGTTTGTTTGGTTGGTTGGTTGGTTTTTTAAGCTGCAACTCTAGATTTATCACCTATCTGTCCTAGTCATTGTCATTCCAATCTGATGACAAACAGTTGCCCTAGAACTTCCATGTTTTTATACATTAGTGCATTTTATGTGTTCAGAGACAGCCAGTGACTTGTCAGGAAGATACTGCAGAGTCTTAGAAGTTTCACCTCAGTATGAAAGTGACCTTTTTGGTGCTTTCTGAGGTAATTTTCCACTGAAGAAATCCTTAAATTGCAT
This sequence comes from Empidonax traillii, assembly GCF_003031625.1. NCBI lineage: Eukaryota > Metazoa > Chordata > Aves > Passeriformes > Tyrannidae > Empidonax > Empidonax traillii. The sequence continues at coordinate 574,533 of NW_020955234.1, forward strand.
ATTGTGCTTGCTAGGCTTAGTCAATCACAAGGAAGATGTTTTTCTATTATCATCTGTATGTAATAAAGTCTATATGCTATTCAGTTACTCCAAGAATTATTTTAACTAAAGAGCACTGGAAAGCTGTGGATATTTTATATTCACAGCTGCCAAAAACAGGATGTGATATTAACAAGGGCAGGGTGGGAAAAGTGATACTGAAGGCCACAAAGTGAGTGGGCGACTATTAGTCTAACAGGTTTCTTCAAAATCTGACTGTTCTGCCTTAATTTAACAGCAAAAAGTAACCATGTATAGAACTTGTTATGCGACATTATCAATTAGGACAGGATGTGTAATTCCAGTTTAGGAAGTGCTGACACTGGTGAATGGTGAGGCAGAGATGAAATTAGCACCCTGCTCTGTGTTCCCTCAGACAAGCTGGCCTAGTTATTTTAAGATATAGGAAGGTATTAACCAGTGCAAATAAAAATAGCAAAAGGAGTGCTAAAGTAGCTTCTACTGAGCTGACGATATTTCCTGTTCTAATTATTTTCACCAAACCACTTCTTTAAGTACTGCTGATAGTTCGTACTCTCTCTATTTTTTTTTTTTTGATGTGTGTTTTTGTTTTTGTTTGTTTGTTTTTTCCCCTTAATGTGAATGCTGGCCACCTGTACATCATAACTTTGTTCTGGGGAGCAACATCTGTATGGAGATCTTCAACGATGTTTTGGGGTTTTTTGAGTGGATTCTCATGGCATTACTTAATGAAATGGGTTTCCAGGGGACAGAGAGGTGCCTGGCTTAGGATGGAGGTTTCAGTGATTATAGAGAGCCTTGATGATTAGAGTAAATTAAATGTCTTGGGTGTTTGGGGTGAGTTTCCCAGCCATCCAGAAGGAATCTCTTAACTGCCCATGCTTAGATGCCACAGTGGAAAATCTTCAATACCACAGACTCTTTGGCTATATATTGTGCTATGTCCACTCACTGCTATGCCACACAAGAAGAATCCCCTGACCCAACTGAAGTTAACAAAGTCACCTAACTTAGCAGAATGGACTGGTTTTTAATTTTGCAGTTAGGTATTGACCATTGGGTCAGCTGTTTTGTGGTTATAAAAAGTCATTCAATTTTTATGTAAGAGATGTTTTTGTCCAAGATGGCTTCAGATGCATAGGCACTGATGAAAGTGTAATGTATTGAAAGTTTGACATTAAGTCATGTTCTCATTGCTGTACACTGAAAGAGGAGGTTATGCAGGCAATACAATTCTAGCAGGCTCAATTAGAGTAGGATTTAATTTGATAGGGATCATAGACCTACACTGTAGCCAATTAGTAGGATGAAACTGGAGTACACATAACAAAAGGGCCTGATAATAAGCAAAGTGCTTAGGAATAGAAGCCAAATGAAAATGAAGTAAAAGGCTGTGATCCAAAAATCTCTGGTCTTGAGAACATGGGACAGCCTCCAAATGGATGATTATGGCATTTATCACAAGGTACATTGGGTCAAAACACCCATTAAGGTCGGTACAGAAATTTCATAAACAGGAAACTGCATAAAGAAAAAGGTGGTTCAGAAAAGCAGAAAAATGCTAATCTAATTTGCTATCAGTTCTCCTGGATCTACAAAGATAACACACATGCTTAGATTCATCTGAGCAGGATCCTGTTTGCTTTAGGTTTGGTGGTACCGTGGCTGAGAGAGGTATTTCCAGAGGCTGGCCTGAGCTGGGGTGGTGATTACACTTTAGAGGTGACCATTTTCTCTGACAGGCAGGGAATTCAAGGTGCATCAGATTGGAACTTAAACTGTGGCACTGTGGTATGACAGGGATCTGTTCTGGTTGTGAGAGAACAAGGGGAGGGGTGGACACTTAACTCCAAACACAGCAACTGCATGGTGACATCGCAGGTAGATGGAGTTTCAAGGTGTTGTAGCACAAAATAAGGGGTATAATTTTAGGTGTAATGCTACAGCGTGACTTCAGCAAGCTGCAAATGTTACCAAAATCCAAAAGAGTTAGGATAATAAGGAAAGGGTTACAATAAGAAATATAAATCAGGTTGGTGATAAGGACCACCAGTTGATCCTTGTGGAAACCAGCCTAATGGCACAGGGGCACAGTGAGGTGATAAACCACGGAAACCTCTAGGAAAGCTGATACTCTGCTAAAGAGTAATGCTCCCAAAAGTTTTGCTGCAGAAGGAGAGAAAATGACATTGCAAGTAGAAATAGCGAGAGGCAGACCCTACCACATCGGGATTAACAATTCTGAGGGTGTCCGAGGGAGCTTCATCAAAGGAAGAGCACTTGAGATCATGCTGGGGATCCATGTGCTGCACATTGGAACCACGCTAATAGTTGCATTTTAGGGCCTGAAAAGGCCGTTATGATTATCGCTTTTGTAATACAAACCAGAGCTGCCTTATCTTTTAATTTTGCATTAAGCTGCTAATGTTTATTATGTAAGCGTACCAGATGCTTACACTAAGAAGGCTTCTTTCTAGGAGATTTCAAATTGTGAAGAATATACCATCTTTTCCTAGCTTAAAGTGTTCCTTTTGTTAGTTATTCATTTTGTCTTTGTGGCTACCAACTCTGGTTGCACATGTTTCCTGCTGATTTAGAGATTAATGCATGGGTATCTTTCTTTCATACTCAGCTCTTCATCATGTGATATAATAATTAGACTTCTAACCTTCTTTTGGGCAACTCAGACACCTTACAGAAGCATGTCAGTTAATGTTATTGCCTTTAACCAAAAAGTAATTTTATTACTGATTGTTTAGTTGATAAAACCTGTCTTTTTTCCCCATCATAAACTAATGAAGTAATTAGTATTAATTAGCATTAATTATAATCTTTCTTATTTTTAGACATATCTCATCCAATATCAGCCTTTTCATGACTTTTCATAAGGCCGATGTCAGGCTGTTCATCTTAGTATTATCTTAATCATCCTATTTATGCTTTTTAAAATACTTTCCAGTCATTAGCTTTCTTCCAGACAGTGGAGGAAGCAAATCAAAGACATGGATGGAAAAACCTGTGGCATGCATGACACAATTATTAGTACATTTAAGAAATTTAGCTAAAGAGCTCCTCTGCCACGGCTGGGAAATTATTCTGAATGTCTCTCTCATTACGCAGGTCAACAGTGAGCTGTTCCTCACAGCAAGAATAGGGAATCTCTGAATCTGCTGTGAAAAGTTGAAAATTTACTCACTGTGTTATAATGTGGTTGTGAATGTGCAGAGCCCTGTGGTTTCCATTTAGTTTTCATGGGGATTGTCTTTGGGCTTTAAAAAATGAAGGTGCCTAGCCTAGAAAGAAATTCTTGCAAGTAAAATTCACCTTAGTCTGAATTTTTTGGTTTTGCTAATCAAGCGCAAATTGCTTAGAAAAATTTCCAGATTTTGCTGTTGAAAGCCTCCTGGGGACTGAGTTTGAGCTCATGCCTATTGTGGGAAGGGATCTCCCAGTAAGGCTGCAGTGATCAGTCCAGTTGAAATCAGGCATGTCTTTTAGCACATGCTCCTCTTCCTCCTTAACAAATTCAGTATTGGGAAGGTGCAAGGTCTGTTGATGCTGTTTTATAGCAATACATCAAGTGATTGACACAAATCAGTTCAGAAAAATTTGCCTGGTATTTCCCAAGGTAAAAATTCTTATAACCCTTCTTACTGGCTGGGCACAAGGTTCAGCTTGCAGCCCCCCATTGTATTTCCCAGAAAGAGGGTGGATGTTATAATCCAGATACCTTCATTCATTGCAGAAGGTCAATGATTTACCAATTTTTTTAAATTAATTTTGAGAATCTGCTTAAAAGGAAATGGTAGCGACAATACTTTTCCCAGTTCATGTGGGTAACAGCAGATTTCAGATTATTTTGTTATTCTCCCCTCAAATTTCGACTGCAGGTTCATCTACTGAAGGATTTGACACCTGATAAATAGTCAGCATCAGATGTAAAATATTAATTTGTCAGGTTACAGTTTTCCACAAGGACATAAAAAAAAATACTGTGTTGTTTAAAATATTCCTCTGAGTTTATGGACATCAGATAACAATCTGGAAATGTACAAACTCAGTCTGCAATACTACAGGAACCACTTCAAATATCACTGTTAATCTAGTTCTAGAGGCATTAATGTTGATCATGAACACGAAAAAGAATGGTTTCAGTATGTCTAAAGAAGTAGGTATACTGTAGTGGCAGAAATGCAGAAAGTCCTAGTAATTCTTCTTTATAGGCTCTCCATGGTGAGCAACTGGATTCCAAGTCCATCCTACCTGCTTAAGCACTCAGCTGGGTTATATAGTTACTATACCTTCCTTCTTATTGATAGACCTGGGGTGTACATGAGTCATGGTGTCATTCTGTCTTTTTGTAGATGTAGAACTGGATTCTTAAATTAGCCATCTCAGTTAAATGCCTGAAGCTCAGTGAGATCAATCTCCAGGCTTAAAACTCCCTGACTTGGCGTCCCTGTTGGCAAAACAAAGGTGACTGAGAGAAGAATGCCCTGATTCAACAAAGCTCAAGTGAGATTTTTTGTCAGGTTAATAGAAATGTAGAATAATTTAGTCCAGAAAGCAACTCTAGAGGTCATCTGGAGCATCCTTACAGGTAACAGATGATGATGGCTCTTAGTGCACAGCCTGGCTTTTAGTTACTGTCTTGCTAAAGATTAGGTCCTTGTACAGGTTGGGGGCAGGAGAAACAAACAAAGAAGTCAGATTGGTTGTGGCTATGTGGCTTATTCATAAAACTTGACAAAATAGCATCAAGGTGTGATTAACAAATAAAACCAAGTGGGTTTACTTAAAGTTTTCCACACTCAGAAAATTTATATAAGAAAAACAGCTGAGTTGATGTAATAGCTGATGTACTTCTGAAGGTGAGCAGTGTGGGACATAGTTAAAACTAATTAAACAGATCAAAATTAGCACAGAGACAAAGTGTAAAAATAAATGTAGTCACAAGGGAAAAGTGATTCTAATTAAATTGTCAGAAAAACGTCAATTAAAAAACTTTGTATTTAAAACTGAGAAAAATATCTAGGTAAAAGGCCTTGGGGAGAGTCATTAAAAAGTAACTAAATAAGCTCGGAAAGAACTTATCCACCTTCCCTGTCTGTCTGTGGTCCCAATTGCAGCAGGATCTGGTTAATCTGAAGTCTTTGGGATTCTACTGTTATGCAAATGAGTAAAAATTTGTGCAAACACAGTATATCAGTGCCTTCTATGCACATGCATTCCTCAGATGAACTTTTGTTTGCTTTCACTGAATATGGGCATTGTGGTATAAACTAACCAATGAGCGATTTTTAAACTAGTGCTTTAGAACATTGGAACTAGACCCATCAGTCCCCAGTGACTAAAGAAGATTATTAGCAAAACTCTCTAGTTGTATGTTGAAAATAATAGTAAAACTGTACAATGTATGTAGTTGAAGTGCTATAAATGGTGCTTCTGGACTGAGGTATGTCATCAGTAAATCTGATGCTGCCATAACCCATCAGAAACAACAGACACAAGGATACTGAGAGACTGAAGGAATCAAGGGACTTAACACACAAAACTTTAAAAACACACATCACCTGATGACGCCATTATTCTCTGGTCTTAGGATGTGGTCTTCCATGTCTCAGACTTTTCCATTTGTGACACAATGCATATCATGTCTTACATTAACTGTTGTCTGGTGAAGCTGCACTTCATTGTCTGATGTGTCTGTCCCTTTTCTTATAAGAATTCTTATGAGCTACTTGTTGTATTTCCTTTTTATAATAGAACATAGGAGAGAATTTCTTGGCTCCCTTCCTGGACTGTGTCCAAGGTGTTTTAGGTAAAAGTTGACTTACTTTTAAACATTCTGTGCATCCCCAGTGTTAGAATGTTGGCCTAAACCCTGAAAATATTAACTAACTTTTTAAGGCTCTAGATCAGCAGATCAACTGGCAAAAGCTGTTTTAAAAAAATTCGTAATCATTCTTTTTCTTCTTATTTTTAAAACCTGTCAGGCCTGGAGTTGTGGAGCCCCGTCACTAGAGAGTGGCACCAAGGGTAGCTGTAAGTGCTCACCAGTGCCAGTTGGTGCATATACAGCTGCAGAGATGTGGTAGCCCTCTCAGGTATTAGGTGCTTCTGCCACCCCAACCAACAGTCATAAGAACTGGGAAAAGAGCTGGCACCCAGGTATTTTGGTTATCTATAAGTGTTTTGCATTTTGCAGAACACCTCTTGAAAATAAGGCTGCAACGTTCCAATTTCTGCAGTTGCTGGCACTGCATCAGTATTTAGGGCTGTTCCTTGTTCTCACTTTTATTACTTTGCCATCAGAAGTCACCTCTGCTTGATTTTCTTCCTTCCCACACTGTGCTGTCTGTGTTTGCTACAGATGTGGGAAGAAGTGGTTAAACCCCTCCCTCCCCCCCCATTCCCCTTTTTGGTCTGTTTTCAAATAATGATGCCATTATCTTTTGACAGTAGGATTGGATAGCATTAGGTATCTCCATTCATTCAGTGCATCAGTCAAACCAGAATATATTAGATAGAATCACAACTTTATCTGTCCAATACATAATATACCAATGTAGCACAAGAAGGGCTGCTCAGATTGATTGAATTGGGTTTTCCTACAGTGCTGCTTTGTGTATAGTAGGAAATATACTGTATCAAACAATCTACAGGAACAGCAGCCATGGTGTGACTAATCTCAGCAATACTAATACTGAATAATCTCAGGAAACTTGAACAGGAGGATCAATGTTCCACTCACTTCATATAAATGGCCTATATTACAAGAGCCAGCAGATAAAGTTTTGATACTGCTACATTTAGAGCCTAGCATATATGACATAGGTAGGGTGTATCAAACACAAACCCTGATCTCACAAGTGCTTGCAAGTGACCTTAGATCTAAATGACTAGAACCTACAATATAGGAGGCCAACCACTTTAAAATAAATAATTTTTTTTTTTAAATATTCCTTCTATGTCACAGTATTTCTGAAACAGTGATCTCCACATAATTTTTTCCATACTGAACTTCTTTTGTCCAACCCTTTGAAACAGTAAGTCAGTCACTTGGACCAGCTGCAGAGGACAAAATGTTTGAAGACTGCAGGGTGGCAGGAGATTGTCAACATTAGTCTGCAGAGAAAAAATACCTAAAAATCCTAGAAATAACACCCATGGGAGTATGAAATGAGAACTTCTTCTAGGAAAAGCTTTCAGCTGAAGAGAGCTTATTTGAGCTTCCTTTTATGGTGTGGAATAAAGGGTTTTAACAATTTCCTTTTCCAGGTCCTACAAGGCCAGAGCTGGTGGCTTTGATGCACCTTAGTTCAGGCAGGAGGGAAGATGAGCTCCAGGGATTTGCCTCCCTGAGGGAGATTCTGTTTGGCACAGTGAGAGCAGAGTGTAAGGAGTAGTGACCTGAAGAACATTAGTTCAGCTCCCAGCCACTGGTGCATTTTTGGTGTGCTGTTCTTACTTGTGCTTCCTCTACACTTTCAGCATCTAGTGATAGGTCATGTCTATTCAGGGAGATCAGGTGTTTTGGAGGTTGTTTCTTTGGGGGGAATTGTTTGTTGGGTTTTGTTGTTTCGTTTGTTTTCTTTTTTTTTCTTTTACTCTTTAAGCTTTAAAAGCTAACTGCCAAATAATGCTAATTCCTCTTCTGTTCTAATTCTGAGCTGTTTCAGCCTTTTTGTACTGGCTTCTCCCAACAGCTGTGCCAAGGCAGTGCTGCAGTGGGGTCTGTCTTTTACTGCTTTTTCCTCTTTTCCATCACGGTAAAAATCACACTGATAGAACTTTTTGATTTAGACGTTTGTTGTCTCAAAGAAAGAGGGAATTATTTATAATCAGAGGGGACCAGGTTTTCATCACTATAGATTGATGCATGTTTTAGAGCATTCACCTTTAAGTTATCCAGAATACAATCTGCTTGATCCTCTGTGGATTGTAAATTTCTAGAGTTGGGCTTTTTTTTTTTTCTTTTGTCTGCTGAGAAAAAGCTTTATGATCACTATTACATTATCTTGTCTGTAGTGCTGTGGAACTGGGACCCTTCTTCCTATCAGGAAGTCTTTTCTCTACTTTTGTACCAATAAAGTGATCCTTAGACCAGGGTTCATCCCTAATAAGCGACTTGAGAATTGCACCTGAACTAAGAAATATTTTTCCCCTCTGTGTGCCCTGAGCTTCAGAATATCAAGGAGCCTACATGCTTTGAATCTAAGACAGGGCTTACAGTCTAACAGCTTTTTTATCACCTTCCATCAAGCAAAAAAGCCTCCAGGTGGATTAAGCTGTGTGTGTAAGAAGCTTACAAGGTAGCAGGTGTCAAGTCCCAGTAAAGGTCATTCCATTAGGGCTATTCTCTTCTCAGACACAGCTTTCCTTGTGGACTCCTGTAAAACTGCCACTGAGACATTGGTGCACTGCTTTACAGAGCAGGGGTGTTCTGCAAAATGCTGAAGCGTGCACAGCATATTTGCCCAGGGATTTTAGGCTGAAGTCTAGCTTTAGGAGTGTGGCCCAGATAAAACACACAGAGGCACTGCTAGAGACTGGTAGCAGAGTAGGAAAAGTGCTTTCCCCTGTTTCCAGTCCAACCATCCAAAAAGGTCCAGACTAGATGGACAGGGTGTTGACAATATACCACAGAAGAAGTAGTAAGTTGTTAAAAGAATTAAAAATCAAAATCCTTGTTGCATTATTATTGAGGGACTGAAATGAACTTGAAACACACTTGATGCATCCCAGTGTCTATTGTTACTAGATCAAAGGAGAAAGACTTGCTGTAAAAATGAGTAAAAATCATGTGACAACTCATTCTGCCAGACATTTCAAGGCATGAGCAGACAGCATTCAGTCAGCACTCTTGGATCATATTTCTGATTGTATCTTCACAAAAACAAGGATCAGAAACAGAATTTCCTTTTCTTCTTCTTCTTTTTTTTTTTTTTTCCCCTCTCAATAGGAATGATGTAACGTGAGGAGCTCTGGCCGTACACATAAGCCTTTCTTGCCCAGGCTGCACCCCCAGCTTTGCCCCCAGCTCTAGGCTTATGAGGGTGAGCAGGAGGTGAAGGGTGGAAGGGGCCAGCAAGGCACGATGATGCTTTCAACATTTGATAAAGCTGCTCTAAGTGACAACTTGGGAAGGAAAAGTTTGGAAAGCTTAGTCAAACTTGAGCTATTTCAAAGCATGCTGTATGAAATCTTGCATGCCTGCTTAAAAATTAAAACTGAAGAAGGGACTTGCAGCAAACAATCACCCTGCAGGAAATGGAACTGGTCCTACAGAAACCAAACTATACTGCAGGAAAGAAATGGTGAGAAATCTGATTAAAGGAACATAAACAGAAATGAGTTCAAGTGTATCTGTGAACTAGAAAATCTGCCAGAAATTCACGTTAAGGACATTGCACAGAAGTCAAATGATTTTGCTGCTTCTGCCTTCACTTCAAGTATCTTGAGCAAATACTACTTTTCAGCTAGTAAAGATGAGCCATTCCTTGATTGACATACCAATAAAAGAAATATTATAACCAGGTAATAAATCATGATCATAAATCATCTGAAAATATATATGTAAGAGTTGTGAAGGATCTTAAAATAGAGAGGCTGAACCACTGGGGAGAAAGTGTAGTCTTTGCTAAAATAATCTATTATACCAGGAGACAAAGAATAGCACAGGTTTATTTATAATTTAAATAAGCTTCAGTAGAGATTCAGGGAGTTTCCTGATAGTAAGCATTGTTTTTGTATCTGAGAAATTGGTCAAACTCACATTAAAGACTGTGTTATAAAAAAATATGAATGGTCACAATGTTAGCTCTAGCTGGCATAGTTTCCGCAGATTTGATGTGGTTAGAAAAGATCCACTTGCAAAGTTATTTGAATTTCAGAAAAGTCTTTGACCAGCAAGAAGCTTTACTGCAAGTTTTGTAATGGGCTTCTCTGAAAGTGAGAAGCTCAGTGGTGTGTTAACAAGTTATTGAACATCAGCTGATCCAACAGCAATTGCCTGTGTACATGCCCTTAGCCTGCAGCAACAGTCAGGAACTTTGAATTGCCTATATCCTCTTTCACAGAAACAGTGAGGCCGTGCTTGTTTTTGTAGAATGGAATAAAAAAAGATGAGTTAAGCATTCCTGTTTACTGTTCTGTAAAAAATGGGAACCAAGAGTTATTTCGGAAAGGTAAAGGAGAGACAGCAAAAGTGGATTAAGAGAGAGACTTTGTAGGCAACAGATAAGTAACCTGGTGGAAATTGGTTGTATGAATCCTTATAGGCTTCATTTCTAGGTCAGGTTCAGACATCTCTGTGTAAAATGAAGGCTCACACATTCACATTAGATGGAGGTAAAAACAGCCCTGAGGGCAAACAGACCTTCAGGCTTTGGAACATAAACTGTGCTCTGAATAATAGGGTAAGGAGGAAGCTTCTCAAGGATGGTGGCTAGGCCCTACCTGCTTGCTGGAGGACTGCCTTTGCTGAACGACTGTAGATTTTTGTATTGGCTCCCTGATAAAGAAGATTGATCCAATATTGCTGTGTTTTTTCCTAGGGTGTTATAATGACTATCAGTTGAATCATATGTTAAATCATGGCACCATGGTGGACTTCTGCTTTCAGTTACTGAATTTGGCATTTCAGCAGCTCCGCTGGCTTCTATACTTGCTAAATTTTGAAGTCCCTGTTGATTTTGTGGTGCAATTGTTCATGTTTCCTATAAGCATACTCTTCATGTTGATCCTGCTTGGCAAATGGTAGTAAGCTTGTGAGCTTTGAAGGCTGGCTTGAAAACTGTGAACTCTGAAGATCTTTTGCATTTTTTTCGCTTTAAATATTTTATCTTCCAGCCTGGAATTATTCATTGGATTAACGTGTGAGCTGCTCCCATTGGAAAGACACTGGCTGTGAGGACTTTCCCTGTGTTTCTTCTTGAAAGGAGACCCGTTTGTGTTCAGAGCCACTGTTCTTGCAGCATGGCTGGCTTTGAGAGAGTGTTTTCTCCAGAGAGAGACTCTTTGGTTGGGAGCAGCTGCCGCTGGCAAGCCTGACTGGAAGAGATCTTATCCCCGGTGGTTTGGGCTGAGTGGAGACCCTGTTGCAGGGAAGTGCTGCTGCTGGAGCAGGGCCAGAGCAGAGTGAGTGAGCACGGGAGACTCTCTTAGCAGGAACGGCTTTCCTCCGCTCCCGTGACTGGCTGACAAAGAGCCCGCCCGTCTCCGGTGTCCTTAACCAAGTAGGGCTCCATGGCTGGGGGCTGTGGGATGCCGGTGCCGGTGGCACATCCCCGGGGATGGATCCGATTGCTGGGGTTGCAAGAAAGGCTTTGTGCAGCTTCGTGCACGTTGAGTGTTTGTTTGCATTGCCTAACAATGGTTTGTATCACGCTCAGAATGTGTTTGATTTAGTTTCGCCGCTGTTATCGTGTTTAATATTTTAGTGTGGGTTTAATAAACACAATGAAACCTGCCCAACTCTCCACCTCCATTAGGCATCCCTTGTCTTAGGGAACCACTTTAAGAGATCCCTTAGGTTTCACCTGCAGTTTTATCTGACCTTTAGTAAAAGAGCCCTCAGTCAGGCTACTGATCTTTGCTGCTCCCTTGGGTGGACTGCCTAAGACAGGTTTCAGTCTGTTTCGCTAACAATAATTTGTTTTTCCTATGTGTGAATGCGTGTCTGGCTGGGTTTTTTTATTTTTCACTTCTATTCTGCAGTAAACTTTTACTCAGGTGGTCCCGTTCTATTCTGCATTGGGTTACTCATCAGTAACAATATATTTCAATTATTTCCTTTCTCTGATTTCTTTTGGGAGAAAGGATACATCCTATGAAGAACATGGTGTTAGCTTATACATGTACAAAAATATATACACATGCACATTTTCTTTAGCATTTTTTTGTGCCATTGTTAATTATTTATCCTCCTCTCTCTATTTCTTCCCATTTTAGCTTTCAGTGAATGTTTCTTATTATTGTGAATTCTACATGACTGGAACATAAAAATCATTTTACTTCTAGAAAAAACAACTCCTTTTGTATTTTGTAAGTACAAAAGCGGTACCTAGAAATTAAGACTTAGATTTTATGTTGCTAGCCACTCTATCTATGAATAGTAAAAGAAAATATATTCCTGGTATAGGTTGTAAGTTATCTACACAGATAGAAGTTAATATTCTCCTAATTAGACAGAAAGGGAAACCAAGGAACATGGAGCTACATATTCACAGCTAATTTTAGGCATTCCTTTAGCAGTACTGACATAGAGACACTGAAGTACCTGTATAGGGCCCTGGAGGGTGCATCAGCTTATATAAGATGTTGCACCCTGTGTCAGAGAGCTCTAGGCCTCAGCTAGACCAGTCACCTTCTTGAAGCACTGCTGAGATTCTGGAATTGGAGCAGTGTATTTCAGGCTACCACACTGAAGATCTGGCTCTGTAAATCTGCTCTCACTTTTTTCTTCCTTTTGTAGAGTTGACTTGGATGCCCATTTTGTTTAATTTAGTTTTTAATTTACCCTTGATACCTGTTCTAGCCAGCTCAGCCTTTGTTGCTTGGAAGACATCGGTCTTGTTTTGTCAATGCAAACTAAGCAGAATTATTTTTTGTTTACATTTCTTTTTTTCCATGCATGGATTTATTTGGTGGCATTGAAAAAGGTGCAGCAGAAAACAAATTGTTAACTATTTCACAATCTCTCTTTCAGTGGGTTTTAGTTAAGGGATTATTCAAGAGGCAGGAAAAATGTTATCTTTAGCATGGTGATGGTTTTAATTCTAAATAATCTATGATCACAGAATTGTAGAATGGTTCGGGTTGGAAAAAACCTTAAAGATTGTTTCGTTCCAATATCCCTGCCATGGGCAGGGACACCTTCCACTAGACCAGGTTTGTCAAAGCCTAATCCAACCTGACCTTGAACACTGCCAGGGATGGGGCAGCCACATCATCTCTGGGCAACCTGTGTCAGTTCTCACCACCTTCAGAATAAAGAATTTATTCTGAATAAAGAATTTATTCTGATTATCTAATCTAAATCTACTCTCTCCATTTAAAGCTATTCCACCTTGTCCTGTCACTACATACCCTTGACAAAAGTTTCTCTCTGGGGGTGAGGCTCTCTTGGAACCCCTTTAGGTACTGGCAGCCCACTATGAGGTCTCTTTAGAGTCTTCTCTTCTCCAGGCTGAACAATCCCAGCTCTCTCTGCCTGCCTTCTTAGCAGAGGAGTTCCAGGCCTCTGATCATCTTTGTGACCCTCTTCTGGACTCCCTCCAGCAAATCCTCTTATTTTTGAGGCCCTGGAGCTGGATGTAGCACTACAGGTGGGGTCTAACGAGAATGGAATAGAGGGACAGAATTACCTCCCTGGACCTGCTGCCCACGCTGCTTTTGATGCAGCCCAGGATGCAGTTGGCCAGTAACCAGAAACTGGGCATTTTGGTAACTCCAGAAATATAGGCATTGATGCAGCAGGCTACAAATATTCTTGAGCATCTAATGTTTGCTATGCATTTATTTATTTTTTTTTTTTAAAGAAAGAACAGAAAATCTTTGGCAATAACCACTGTGAGTCACATTATAGCTGCAAATGTGTTTTGTGCCAGCAGAGAAGGAAGCCAGGAGAGAATCTGAGTTTTGAAACAGCCTTGCTGGTTCTGCTTTGTCTGCAGAGGCTCTGCATAAGCACTTACCTGGTCCTCCCAATGGCAGGAGAAAAATGGGGCACAGGAAGGGGGAATTGGTTCTGATGTGCATATATACATAAGAACATGCAGGTATTTCCACATAAATGAAGCCATGGTGCTTCCTAGAGCTGCATGCACTGTCCCAGGCTAGATTAACAATGAGTTTGCATATATTTTCTGTCAGGATCATTTCATTTGGAAAAATAGGGCCTGAACATAGGAACAGTACACAAAATAATCCAATCCCTAAGGTTCATTCCCTCCTTTGTTTCTCCCATTGAAACTCAGTGAATCTCACCTGTAAATTTATAATCAAGGACAGGTCTTGTTAGCTCTCTGGAGCTAGAGATATAGAACCACTGTATCATTATTATTTGACTTCAATGTGTCATCTTGTGGTACCCAAATAACAGGATATGCTTGAAGTGAGTCTTTGAAGGCCTTGTTGTTTGCTACATAAAGTGATAAAATTTACTCAGAGTTTTCATCTATTAAAAAAAAAAAACAAAACAAAACAAAAAAAAAAACCAACACAGAAACAGGCAAAAGATATTTCCATTTAATGACCAACCCCTGACCAGACTTGAGAGTAAGACTGGCCTTGAGTAAATTCAAGGTTCAGGTTATACCTTCTGCACATCTGTGATCCCAGTGCACAGCACACTGCATAAATTACTTCTGTTTAGCAAGAATAGGATGTGCAAAGGGCTGTGTCTTGGGTAGGATGTATGTTCGTCATTTTGCATTCTTTAATACTTCCTCAATGCCAGCTGGGGCATTGGTTATTTGGATATCATTTAAATCCAAATTCTTATATATTTTTGATTTTATGCACAAACACACGTGCACACATGAGGCACTTGGCTCAAGATTTTCAAAAGCCAGTCATGAGGTTGGAGCAGAACTGAACCAGCTTTTGAAAGGCCCGATTTTTCAGGGCACGCTGCACATCTCATGATCCTCATTCTAAATGGCTGAAGTTCATCTCCTCAATGCTATTGTTTTCTTTCGACAGGACTCTAAATCCCACAAAAAAACCTGTGTTTTCCTCATAGAAATGGGGACTCAACTAAGTGTTTTGTCATGGTTGGTGACACCGATAAGAAAAAAACCTCACAAAGCGTAATACACTATCAGAAATTACCTTATTTCCCCCCCCCTTAACACATGTTAAATTAGCCAATAAGCCTGGAAGCTGTGCATACCTGATGATTAATTTATGTTATTTTTGTGAGTGCATTTTTTTTAAAGGTTCCCTCATGCTAGATTTACAGCACTGCAGAGTTTCGCAATGTTGCAATGCTGTCTTCAATTCAGCCGCTTCATATTGAAATTTCACACACAATAATTGGCTGACCTTCACAGCTATGGCAGAAACTAATTAAAGCTGTAAGGCTTTGCTAGCTATGCTTTTGTGTGAAATGTGAAGTTTGGTGATAATGAAATATGGGGTGCAGATGTTATTGTCTCAGATAGTCTGTGTCCTTGGTTCACACTAATGAAGAACAGCAATTATTAAACAAAACGTATTTTCAACCATTAATTATTTGTGTTTTGATAGACTAAATGTCCCAGCAGCAGCTCCTTCTTCTTCACTTCTTCAAAAAGTCATTTAATGTAATTTTACAAGCTAATGGGAGAGTTCCCAGGATGCTGCATGAGACATTTACTGCGTTTGGAGGACTGGTTTTAGACTCATTCTGTGGTGCATTGCATAAGACACTGCACCACAAATAAAGAAGTTTTTTAAATGGGATGATGTTAAAAATTGGGGATTTCATTCCTCTAGACAGAATCTGAATAATGCAGTCATTATTCTTGTAATGTAGGCAGAAGGGGTACATGCAGTGGGCTTTTATGGGTGAATGGAAATGGGCTATATCCTGCAGTCCATCTTCTTTTGTGCCTTTAAATGAGTCCTCTGTGATCTGACTTGCTTCAGCAGAAGCAGAAATCCATTTTTAGTTATGGTTGATTGGCAAAACTGTTCGGGTGCCACCTCTAAGGTAGAATCACTGTTGGGAGATTGTTGGGAAAAACAATTTTGGTTTTCCCCACTGAGTTGAAATGAGGACTGTGTGTATGAACCTTCACCTTTCTGTGTTATGCTTGTGTGTTAGTACTATAGTCCCATGATTTTGGAACAGCACTAACTATAAGGGTTAAGGATCACTGTGATTTGTCTTCCATTGCTTTGTTTTTTGTTTTCTTCCCCTATACCTGCTGTCAGTCCTTCTCTGTGTCATTCTCCCAAATGCTGTGTGAATTTCATGAATAGCCAGTTCTCCTTTTACCTGCTAAGGTGATCTATTTATGTCAACATGGTGTGATGCCATTCCACTTGAAGGCTACAGGGATAATTCCTATGTTTTAGAAACGGGATGACTCCTGTGAAAACCTGGCCTGGTCATTGAGCAGCAGAGGTTTCATATTAGAGTGGTGTTTTGCAGTGACAAATTATATAAATATTTGCTGATTTGCTTCAGTGTTGTTGATGTTCCCGTGTTCTTAGCATCTGAAACATCAACTCTTAAGTGATGAAATATATGGAGTGATAATACGAGATGAAACTGTTGTTAGGGAGAGATCATTACATTTTTGTCCATGCTTGGAAATATGTGAATATTGTCCTGCCTGACAACCATGGTCATCCAGAAGAATAATTCCTTACAGAAACAGTTATGTCAGAGGACTCTTTTGTCTAAGCATTGCATTGTGGGTTTGTGCACAATGACATAAGAAGACGGGTATCTAAGTGCTACATTAATTTGCATCTTGAATAGATACTGTCACCTGTACCTCAAAAAGAGAGAAAGAAAACTGAGACAGCATTAGAGACTTGTCTATTTCCAGGAGCTGCTTCATTTGATGTTTTCTGAGTAAGGTTCTCTGAAAGTCTTAGCACTTTAATACCCAAATATCTTCAGATTGATAACACACTTTGTCAACTGGAAACTGTTTGCTCCAAACAAGCCAAACAGCAACTTGTTAAGGACTGTCTGTAATGGTGTTGACTACATTTCCCTGCCCTTGGCGTCCTCTTCTTGGGATTAGTGCCAGAGACAGTCCAGAAATGGTGTCATGTCAATTCAGATTCAGGTAGATGTGGCACGCTTGGCTCCCTAAGATAAATCCTGGTCTTGAATGTGAATGTGGGCTGTCTTCGTAATCAGACAGGGCTTTCTGCATCCAGGCATTGCTGAAAGGCTGCTAGCAGAGCAACCCTGGATGCAGAGGGGGTGTGTCCCTCCAGCCTAACCTTGACTACAGCAGCTCCTGTCCTGCCCTCCCAGCATCACTGTTGACTGCAGAGGGCTTCATATGGTGGGCTTGACTTGTGTGTGTTCAGGCAGCATCCTATATATGCCTTTCGTATATTATATAGACCTTAACATACGCTCATGAAAAACAGAGGTACTGTCAGCAGCTCAGAGTTAAGAGTTCAAGGTGAAGAAAAAATATGTAGTGGTTATTAAAACACTGATAATAAAATACTGAAGTTTTCCAGGCTTTTCCACTCATGTCTGCTCCAGGTTTTGATGGTATCTTGACTGCAGCAAGTTGCTCTTTGAATGTGTAGCACATATATGGAGAAGTACGAAGCTTAAAAAATGGGGGTGTGTGCATGTGTGTGATTGTGCACACATGCATGCAAATTACGCAAGGCAGTTTCCTATTAGTTTCACTTTACAGCTTCTGATGTTTACTGTGACAAATTTCAGTAAGAGGGGATTTCGTATGCTGATTTATTTGTGAGGCCAACTGTATGACATTAATATATTGCATACTTTTGAGTGACCTGCTTTTTGTGACTTTTGAAAGAGAGCCTGGCCTAGAAGGGTGAAATTATATGAGCGAGTCATCTCTTTAACTTAAAATATATTTTAAATTATCAAAAGCTTTCGTTTTCTCTTAATTATATTAAAACTGCGGCAGGAAGATGAAATTCAGTGCTCCTGATGCAATCTGACAAACACATGGAACACAATTGCTTGTAGTAGTGGTGTTTACAAGGTGCAAAGATGTCAGTGTACAGGGTAGAGAGGTGAGGGTTTACAGCTCAGTGAAAAGGATATTCTCTGTGATGTAAATATTTTAGCAAGCAGGACTGTAATAAAGTAAAACTAATGAAAGACTGACAAACCACTAATCTTCTAATCCTGGTGAATAAATAATTGAGCTTTTAAAAAAAGCCAAGACCCAAACCCCAGAACTATAAAGAGATTATTTCCAATAGTTTGGTAACTTTACTCTTACTATTTTCTTTCTGTCAATATATATAAATTTATGTGTGCAAAGATGTTATATAGATGCTTTATCTTTCTCATTCTCAGAGAGAAATGAGAAGCAACATATAAGTAGATGCTTCTGATGATGCAAATTTCAGCTCCTTAAAATAATTCCCTGGATTCCTTCTCCGACTGATGATGTGTCAGCTCATACAACAGCTATGGAAGAGT